>NW_024412394.1:50766091-50792426 GCF_014898765.1 Herpailurus yagouaroundi | reverse complement strand
CTTTTCCTTTTCCTTTTCCTTTTCCTTTTCCTTTTCCTTTTCCTTTTAGGCCTAATTCAGTTACAACTTTGTAGAATCTCTTCAATTTCTCTTACCGGGTAATACCAGTTTCTGAGAGCAAGGTAAAAGGTAGAGTTTAGAATGCTTTGTAATCAGTTTGCCCATAACTCAATTCTGGCATCCACTTCCATATACGTCCAGAAAATACATGAACAAAACTAAAAAGGAAAGGATAGTATAATATTTATATTATTTGAAATTCAAAGTTAGGGGGTTCCTGGCTGGCTTATTTGGTAGCATGTGTGACTCTAGATCTCAGGGTTGTAAGTTTGAGCCCCACACTGGGTTTAGATATTACTCAAAACAATAAAATCTCTAAAAAAAATATGCTGGCTAGAGATCAGATATTGGAAGCAATGGGAATCATCATATTTGAAAAGCAAGAAAAAAAAGAAATAAAAGAAGAAATACTTGTGACTTCAATAATCCATTATTAAACAAAAATAGCTAACATTTTTTTTCCACATAGGGGACTATAGGGTATATCAATACCAGTTCATTGATTCACACCAACATTTCTAAATTGTGAGAGAGATTAAGAAGTGAAAATGGTAGGTTTTTAAATTCTTATTTTAAAATTACGTACATGAAACAAAAATGTGCCGTACTGTCAACCGAATTGTTGTCAATCTTCAACTTCATATGTTGAAGCCCTAATCCCTAACACCTTAAAATGTTACTATATTTGCAGATAGGGTCTTTAAGAAGATAGTTAAGGTGAAAGGAAGGAGGTCATAAATTGGGACCTTAATCCAATACATCTGATGTCCTTATAAAAACTCCAGGAACGTACACACACAAAGAAAAGGCCATGTAAGGGACACAAGAAGAACATCTGCAAGTCAAGGACAGAGACCTCAGGACAAATCAAACCTGCAGACACTTGATCTTGGACTTCGAGCCTACAGAGCTGGGAGGAAATAAGTTGTTGTTTAAGCCACCTAGCCTGTGCTACTTTGTCATGGACGTCCTAACAAACGGAGACACACAGTTTCAAATATTTTGGTTATTGCATGATAATCTGAATTTAAGAAATGCTGTGTTCTTTTAAAGAATATCTGCCGGTTGGGGCACCTGGGTGGCTCAGTCTGTTAGGTGTCCAACCTTGGCTCAGGTCATGATCTCGTGGTTCGTGAGTTTGAACCCTGTGTCGGGCTCTGTGCTGACAGCTCAGAGCCTGGAGCCTGTTTCAGATTCTGTGTCTCCCTCTCTCTCTGCCCCTCCCCTGCTCGCATTTTCTCTCTCTCTCAAAAATAAATAAACATTGTTTTTTTTAAAAAAAAAAAAGAATATCTGCAGGTGACATAGGGACAACTTCTTTCACTGTGTTCTTTTCATCATTTCCTTTTTAATAAGAATTTATTTTCTCGGATGCGTTTTCTTTTATTCTGCTATAATGTTTAAATATACACACCAACCAAGTTTTCACCATTTCGGCCGAAACTAATTGACCGAGTGTATATTTTGCAACCTACTCTAATGCGACGTACATGTCTCCTTCTGGTATTCTATCAGTGTAGTAGTGTTCACCATTTCGGCCAAAACTAATTGACTGAGTATATATTTTGCAATCTACTCTAATCCGATGTACATATCTCCTTCTGGTATTCTATCAGTGTAGTGAGTGTGCATTTTAAAGTGCTCCTTGGTAGAGTGTGTGTGGGAAATGCTGATGTAGCAGACCTAAAATGTAGCTGCATCCTCAGCAAAATCCATACACTGTAATATTATGTGAACAAACAATTGACAAATAATGATGGTTAAGTGTGTCCTTTTCCTACCCTCTCCTTCCTTCCCAACCAGCTCTGCAGGTACACTTTCTAAGCAGCGCCTTCAAAATAATGTTGAGACAAATGCATCTTAAGCTGCTTTCCTCAGAACTAAATACAGATTCTTCTTACTAAACATAATTTAACTCACCTCTTTAACAAATGTTTTCTAATGTTCACGTAGAATGTCTCAGCATGTTTGTTGACTGTGACTTCACCCCTCCATTGTTTTAACCACAGGCACCCTCTAGAGCAGTAACTAATTTTAATCTTCTACAAGTTTATGAGATCCTTCTTTCTGTCAATCAACAGCAAGTTCATTTTATACTGTACTATACTATATTGTACACACACATGCACATGTATACATAGGATATCAGTATCTTCATGCCCACATTCCTTTTATAAGGACAACCCCCATTTGCTAGGTCTGCATATATTAACTTTGTCATATTAAGCCAATCATATCTCAGTAGCCCTTAAAAAGGAATTTCAACATAAGCACCTCAATCCTGAATAGTTCAGAATTATTCTCCTTAGGAGAAGTTATTTTTTTGTAACCTCATTTAGTATTAATATTTGTTCCTTAGGCGTGTGTATGTGTGCGCCCATGGTCAAGAAAGCAGTAAGTTTCTGAGAGGACTAGGAATGTATTCAGATGTCAGCTTCCAATTTGCATCATACATTTTCTGGATATGGTTATATAAACTAAAAGAAAGCTAGAGTCACTTAAAAATGCTATTTACCCCCTAGAGACACAAGACAACAAAGAAGGCAACAATGTTCACATGAAAATTTCTATCATAATGAAGAAATTTCTCACGAAGGCAAACTTCTCAGATCAACAAAACGTGTTTAGTTATAAGTACATCCAAGCTCTATTGATAATGACAAATATTTTTGTAATAAGGGCTTTCCTACATTTTGGCCAGGAAAATTAAAATTGTGGTCTGAATCACTACATGGCAATTTTCTAAGTGCTGGAACTTTCAGCATTTTTAGAAAGTTTTTAATCAATCTGATTGAGATCTATAACTTGTCTAGTGATGAAAAAGAGTGAGATACTAAATATATCCAGATTTTCTTTACAACTCAATAATTTGAGTTCTTAGTATGAGACACGCACGTGTTAGTTAACCCTCACAACATATAAAATAACCACATGAAAAGTATTATAGTCATGTAGGAAATACTGAGGAGTACACAAGAGGAGGAAATAATTCAAAATAGACATAGTGGCATTTCAGTAGGGGACATGAGGAATGTGGGGAAGCTGTCCATCCAAGTAGGATATACAATAGATGCAATGTAGAACATTGTTCTACATTGTATATATTGGTAAATATATTTACACAAACATAAGATATATATGGGAGGTTGCATTTTGTATACAGATATATATAGAGAGAGAAAAAATGAGGGGCTGCATTGTACATAGAGAATTTGAGAACACTAATAAAAACAACTAAAAGACAGTCTATATTATGAACATGCACTGATGGTCATAAAATATTATTCCCAGGGGAAAAAAAATGTTCTAAAAAAAAATCTAAGTCCTAAACAATTACTACACTTACAGTTAGGATTTAAATTGGTTTATCTTTATCATTTGCTCTTTAATAAACATTGTATTCTACATGGTAATTTTAAGGCTGAAAACACTAAAAAAATAAAAATAAAGTTGAAAACACTAATCTTGTTTGGATGTGCAATAAACCCAAGAGTATCACTATACTATGAACAAAGATCATATACTACACATCTCTGATAGCCATTTATAGCAGATGAGTGGTTGGTCTTTCTCTGAAATCATTCTTAGGCTTTCCCTGGGAAACTAAGAGCATGGCTACCTTTTTTTTTTCTTCAAATTTTTATTACATAAGTAAATACACACATATATACATACATACATAAGGTGGAGTTGGGAATTGGATGAAGGCTTGATAGCATATGATATTGTTTTACTGTCGGCTTTTAGACTACCCAAGCCATGATCTGAAAAGTACTCTTCTCTCTGAGTTCCTGAAGAAGATCTATACATGCGAAAAAGTGGGGAAAATGAACCACTTCCTTATTGGCTGGGCCAGGACACAATTCCTTCCAAATGCAAGAGCTTGTGAATCATGGCAGAAGTAGGAGGCTTAGGGACCTATCAGATATAAACTATGAAATCACTGTGCTTTTTTCAACTACATGTTACCCTCTGAACAATTCTACTAAACCTCCCTTCTAAATTTTGGTCATGTACAAGGGTCACAGAGATGAGAGGTCTAGGAAGAGTCGACTGGCCCCAAGATTTGACGTATAGTCAGAAATGGCAGGGATCTCATGGCACGCTAGGTGTTCCAGTGGTGATGAAAGGCACTGAAGGGCTGACGTGGAGCCTGTGAGGCCATAAAGGAGATGTCCCCAGCCTCTTCCTCTCTCATTATCCTCCAGCACATGGGTTTCCTGAACAACCTCTGACATCTATAGTTTGATAATCCCCTGCTGTAGACCTGATTGGTCTGTGTGAACATTATAATAAAGGCTTCTGTACTTTTCCCAGGATCATTTATTTCCTTTCATCACTGTGACTATCTATACCTACTCCTGAATTATCCCCAAATGATGTCCCCTGAAAGAACTAGTAAGGAAGTAACAAAATGACTTTTGTGATTGATATCATACCTATTCATACTGATCTTACTTCTGTCTGCTCTAACTTTCTATGCCACTGAAGACGAGTTGTCACTGAACAGTGATACACACGTCCACCTATGGCCTGGAACCAATTTCTTCTTATTTTCTTACACTACGCACATTTTGTATTTTATTACCAGAAGTTTACTCCAAGTTAGGGTGCAGGATATTTAGAGGATGATCTTCACAGCCCCTTCCCCCTGGGAAACTTGCTTCCCCCGTTCATGTGATCATGGGGGAAAGCTCTCAGTAGATATATTTGTCCCTGGGACACTATCCCCTAGGCATACCTGATACTTCTAGCGTGGGCCATCAACCCAACTTGTCCAGTCCCTTCCTCTTAAATCTGTTGTTGGCAAGAGAGACTATATTTTCAGTTAGAAGTGGTTTCTAATACAGGAGACAAGTAAAATGTGCGGGCTATAAGGAGAACGTATTTTCTGCATATGCACTGAGAGGCACATAAAACTGATCTTCAGCAATACAGAGAGAAGATTGAAGCAGGAATACAGGGAGTGGGGAGAGAGACATTATGTATCTTGCCTATTACCGTATACTCAGAGGCTGGTATAGCCCTGACACAGAAGAAGAGCTCAATAAATATCTGTTAAATGAGTACATGAACAAATATGGAAGGACTCCAAACAGCTCTTCAGCTCCTGATTCCAATTGCTTCCTAAGGTCTATGAAAAACCCATTATACTCATGTAACAATAAGTTTTCTATTTCAACTAGGTCAAGCTTTTTTTTTTTTTTTTTTGAAACCCAAAAGACAAAAAAAGAAATATAGTTTACTTCTATACAGCTACTAAGGTCAAACTCTGCTAAAAAAAAAATCAATGTGATAACATTTACAAATCCCTTTCAATTTCAAGTCCATAGAACAGGCAATTTGCTTCTCTATGACTTTACAGATTAGCACCAAACATTCCCAAACCTGGCTTAAGCACATTTACCTACGGACAGAACATACTGAGAAATGTCTCTCTCTTTCTCTTTCTCTCTCTCTCCCTCTCTCTTTCTCTCATACATATCTTTATTATTTATTTATCCATTTGTCATTCCTTTTGAAGAATGATACTGTGTAGAGATAAGGTGACACTGTGGTCCTCCCCAAATTTCAAGTCTGTAAAATGGTCTTAAAAAGTGATTAAAGACAATTAAGTGATCCAAACAAACTCTATTTAAAACTTCATCAAGCAAACGATGTCTTCTTGGAGGACAGCAAAATGGGGTACAAGGCAGGAAGGTTTCATAAAAAGCTTCTATAAAGCATCTATAAAAAGTACAGGACACAGGAGAGAAAGGTAGAAAATATCTGATTGGCTGGGATCGCATAGTCAACCTTGTTCATGGTGAAAAGGGCCAGAGTTGTCTTGGTGTTTGGGCATTGGCTGACTGAATATATTGCAATTCTGGTCAAGCAGAGATATTAGAGAGACATAAAAGTTATCAGAGTTTTGGTTTTCTGACATGGCACTCTGGGCAGTGGTGGCTCCATCCTGAGGCTGCAGAGTTATTTCATTGATGGTCCAGCACTGTCCTATTTGATCTCTGCTTAAATGATTTAGGCCTATTATCAATATCATAAACACTTTCCTTATATCTTCTTCATCATTATGCATGGGCCATATAAAGCATCACATGACAGTCTAGGGCAGTGGTTCGCAACTAGAGACAATTTTATCCCAAGGACACAATGGCAACATCGTGAGACATTTTTGGTTGTCACAACCCAGGGATGGAGGTGTTACTGACATCTAGTGGGCAGAGGCCACACATCCTACCATGCCCAGGGCAGCCCTTCACCACAAAGTATTTCTATTCCAAAGTGCAATAATGGCAAGGTGAAGAAACCTTGGTCCAGGACTCATCCTGAAGTCCTGGAATAGAGTTAAACAAGCACAGATATACCAATTGTGACATGAACAGAGAAGAGATGGCTGGTAAGAACCCCACAGATAGCCTGATGTGAGATAACCATTAGCAAAGTGTTTTGATGAAATACTTAAGACCCCAAGGAACAGCATAGCTGATAATGTGGTATTCATATAAACAGGAAAGCCACATGGCAGTCAAGCCTCAAGACATGACTATTACCAGTGATCTCTGATAGAGATTAACAGACAATTCACAGACCATTTCTAACTGAAGTATTAAAGCTTCCTGAAGTTTTGGCTCTAGACATAAATAAAAGTAACCACTACCAGAGAAGACAAAGCTGTCGGCCACATCCCTTATTCATCTCTCACTCAAACACTAAAGGACTACAATCCCCATCAGCAGCAACATTTTCAAGCACAAAAGATAAATACAAGTGTGCTCGGGTATATCCCAGAGAATAATCAAGCAGAAAACAATGTCCGGGGAAGGGGAAATTGATTAAAATAGAATTGTAGACAAGAGCATAATTCATGCATTCCTAATGTGTAAGCTTTTAAAAAATCCTCTATCTAATTACTAATGTCATTGCGTGATAATGTTGCCAGAGCCTGCGCCTGTGGTCTTTGTTCTGAATCCATTCCATAATGTTGTCTAAAATTTGAACACATTTAAAATTTAGCATACCCACTCATGTTAATAACTACAGGTAACTTTAATTCAAACTGACAAGTAGTTGGAAATAAAGGATAATTTAATGAGTATTCTAATCAATAAACATTAATTATTTTTCCTTAGTTCTAGGTTAATTTTTAGTATATTAATGTAAGGACACCTACGAATACATCCCACACAATGTCATAATATCATTAACCCATTTTCTTAGCCTGATGAATGTTTATCACCACAATTTGACTACAACCCTAAACCAAATATACTAGGTCTTTCCCTGTAAGCCCGGCATCAGTGATTTTCCAACCATGCGGCACAGGGCTATTCTAATCGGTCTGCCAATCTCTATATTTACACAAAGCACAGTCTTTGGAATAATGGATCTCCCTTATGCTATTTTTTTCTCCATACAAGGTTGTTAATGAAATTAATAAAATAAACATTTTCTTCCAATTACTTAATTGATAATAAATAACGTATTCTTAATAAGTGGTAGAATTACAATTATTATCATCTGATTACAGGTTCATTATTTTAAAAATGCGTTCTTCTCTTCAAAGTGCTAAGAACTACTATCCTATGCTAGGAGAGCTGACTTTCTGTTTTTATGTTCCTTGCATTTATGTAAAAAAAAAATGTCAGTTAACCATGGGATATTTCTTCTGATTCCACATTTGCTCACTGTGGCATTCATAGCACAGCTGTCCAAATCTACCTTGGAATTCATATTTTCCTTCAAGATCAAAGTTTAGTGTACTTAGCTGTGGGTTTGTTGATCCATTCCTCTTGAACTTCGTTTGGGCCCATAATTACATGCCCAATATAGAGAAAAATGTCAAGAAAGAAACAGATTTCAATTTCAAGCTTCAGAGGAGCTCTGATAATAAAAGTGTGGTGAAAATGATGAAAACCTACCTTGACTGATGTACTCTTGTTTTTAGGGACAAGGGACTACGTGGTGGCTGGAAGAAAGGATACATGTCAATTCTGAGATTAGGCCTTTGCCAGGGGAAGTTGTCATTTCAAAAAAGAAAAAAAAAAAAAAAGAAAAACTCTTTCTGATGTAGGAAAAATGTCCAGCCATGCTATTTGTTATGCAAAAACAGTGGGATTGCTTTCTGCGTGCCAGAAGTGGGGCAAAGGTACAACACACCGCTGCCGGGGCCCATTAGCATCTTTTGTCATAATACATGGCAAATGGACCAGTAACTACCCACTGCCAATTAGGGTGATGATGAGCCAACCTAAAATAGGCAGGTGAGCAGACTAAGTGCCCCTGTGGTTTGCCAATTACCGAAATTATCTGCGGTAGTTTTAGCGCACGGCTACCATGAATACAAATAGAAAACACTCTAGTATTCAGGGGAGTTAGGCACTGCTCGGTGTCAAAAACCAGAGAGAAAATAAGCAGGATTTTCAGAAGCTGAGTTCTAGCAATTGTGATATCCAATGTCACCCAGATGAAATACTATCCTGCATTTTGTTTGACAATTCTGTCTCCTCTAGGAAGGGCTCCCGAAACAATGAAGCATCAATTCTGTGCTCAATGTCACCAATCAATTGCACAAATCGTTCCCAGTGATTCTCGCTAAATGGACGTTGGAACGGATCTTCGGCATGGAATGAAGAGTTAGTATCAGAAGACCTCAACTAAATAAAACTACTTTTGCCAGGAAAAAAAAATCACTTATAGTAGATATAGAGAAATAAAAAGAAAGAAAAGGCAAGCAAAAGACTTACAAGTCCTGCCAATCCTTCAAATGATAAAGAAAGATCATAAAAGAAATCAACAGTGTCCTTTGTTGCAAACACATCAGTGCAATCATGAAATCTGAGCAACAGCCTTGTGAAAAGACCTCATCCCAGAAAGCCTTTTTGGTAACAGCCTTGCTTCCATGACTGGTGGAAACCACTTTCAGCTTTCTGTTGTTCTCCTATTTACAGTTACAAGAAACAGCACAACACCATTTTAAAGGCAATGCAACATTTTCTAATGAAAAAAAAAGTGATGCTAACTTAGGTGTCTAACGTTTCCCCGTCTTTCAGAAAATTACACATATACTTGCTTCCAAATTTGGCACTAGGTATGAATACGTGATCTGATGTTATTATATTCATGTTCCCTTCAACTTCTTAATAAGTTAGCATACAGTAAATGATTTCAAAAGAGTGGTGCGATACTCGTTGGAAGAAATGCACAGTGGTCGTGCTTAATGCTAATAACGGCAGTCAGGAATCTGAGTTATAGTGCTCTGGTGCTGAACTAATATGTGATCTTTGACAAGTCACTTAATCTTTCATCTTTCTTAACTATAACTATAGTTTATCTAAATTATAATAGCAGATAATAATACCTTGCTTGGAGTAAGGTGGTAAGACTTGATTAATTGTTATATGCAGAGCACTTTAAGGTCTTTGGATAAAATATATGACTAAAGTGCACAGCATTAATATTATTCACCCATTAACAATGTTTTCCTGTGTAATCGTCCAATATACTATCAGTTTAAGACACATATGGGGATACGGTTAAGGTGTAGTAATAGAATAATAAGCATTTTATTGCTCCTTGCATACATTCGTGTTGTACAAACTAGTCTACTTTATAGAATATTCAATATAGTTACTAAATTCCACACTGACTGTTTTATTATGCTAATTGATAATCTAGTGTGCTCCAAAGATTAAAGAAAAATGAAATTAAACTGAAAAATCAAAGGGTAACAACTTTATAATGCCTCTTTAATTTAGCAAAATACAATTAAAGTCACACAGTGATAGAATTGGCTGTGAATACTAAGACACTGTAATTGACAATGTAAATGTTACAGAGCCAAGCCGAATAAAGCAAAGGAAAATGCCAATACAGTTCAGTGTCATGGGATATTTTTGTAGGCACACAAAAATGAACTATATGACGTCCTCAGATGTTATGGAAAAGAACGTTCTGAGGAATGCTTATTTGCTGAACAATGTTGTGTTTTTTTATAAGTTAACTTCTTTTTGAGAGGGGCAAGGAGAGAGGATGGGGAGAAAAGGGGAAAGAGAATCCCAAGTAGGCTCTACACTGTCAGCACACAAAGCCCGACAGGGGGCTTGATCTTATAAACTATGACATCCTGACCTGAGTGGAAATCAGGAGTTGAACACTTAACTGACTGAGCCCTCAGGTGCCCCTGAACAATGTTTTTTGAATCAGATAAAAATGCACACATTTAAAAGTAACACATATTAAAGGTCCCTGGGTGGCTCAGTCGGTTGAGCATCCGACTTCGGCTCAGGTCATGATCTCACAGCTTGTGAGTTCGAGTCCTGCGTCAGGCTCTGTGCTGACAGCTTGTTGCTGGAGCTTGCTTTGGATTCTGTGTCCCTCTCTTGCTCTGCCCCTCCCCCACTCATGCTTGCGCTCTCTCTCTCTCTCTCTCTCTCTCTCTCTCTCTCAAGAATACATAAACATTAAAAAAAGCAACACATATTAAAAAATAAATAAAAATAAAAGTAACACAAAAATTCACTATTGTCTTTACCAACAAAAAAACTTAATGCTAAGAAAGAATTAGATTTTACTAATGAAGCTTATTTGAGTTACTTGATATTGTAAACACATCGGACTCAATACTGACTGCTTTAAATAAAAATACACAAAGCACGCAAAAAGGTGTGCATGCTCACACTTACACACAGAAGACATTTCTATCCAATCAAATTAATAACTCCAGTGAGCTTCCCTTATAAAATCAATAGAGTGGGACCTCTTCTGTTACCTAATTCCACAGCTGAAGTTGTTCACATGATTACAGCCTGACTGGACAAATGAGCTGAGATCATTTGTGTTTTAGACATAAACAACCTTTCCCCCAAACCTTTGAGATACAATTGACACACTGAGATGGTATGTCATGTCGATCTTCCATCCATGTGTAACCTTCACAAGCAAAGATCCAAGTATATAAGTCATGACTGTGGGGAAAAAATAGCGTGGGGAGAATGAACAGGGGACAGTGACTGAGAGCAAATGGCTGGGAATAATACTCATTTACTAAGAAAGGCATCTTGAGGATCAGGCTTAAGTGAGAGTGGGGAGAAGCAAGGATACTTGGAGGTTGGTATTTGAGACCCTTTTCTATAAATGTGTATGTTTCCTCTTAACTAGGTTATTTGTTATATAGCATTATGAGTTTTAAGAGTGCATGTCATGCTTTAGCAGAACTGACTGCACTAGCATTCTCAATGTGATGAGATTATGGGTGATTTTTTAAATAAACTGTCTTTCTTATGTGAGTTTTTACAATGTTTGTACTACTTTTATGATTAGAAAAAAGGAAAAAAGCTATTAACATTTTTGGCAGAACATAGGATGCGGTTGCTTCCTGAAACATGGATGATTGTTCCAAAAATTCCACATTCCCTCTCATCACTGATAAAATCTTACTCAATATGTAGAATTTATAGGATCAAAATACAAAAAGAAATGATATATATTACATCTATGGCTTTCATGAGAAAACAAAATGTGTAAAGCAATACCTAGTATCTTCTAAATGTATCAGCCAGAAATTTTAGGGAGGCTACTCCCAACTAAAGACAATAAAACATTCTGGATTCAGAATGACACTCGTTAAAGGAGCTATATATTTTTGGAAGCTGAGTGCCACAAATAGTGTGAAAAGTATTAATAACACAAATTTCTTACCCACACCTAAACAAATGAATGTCCATCATGTTTTCTAAAGATAGCAAAGAGAAAATGAATTTCTACTCTTCTCATAATATTTCTGGAGAAGAATAATCATTAGCAACAGAAATAATGCAAAAGAGTGAGACAATCGCAGTCGAGATTTATGTGCCAGCCTGTTTATATACGTCTCTACTCAGTTAGATTTCTTCAGAGTGTCACCTCCTTTGTAAAAGGTGGCACCTGATGGCTCAATTGGTTAAGCGACAGACTCGATTTCAGCTCAGGTCATGATCTCACAGTTTATGAGTTCAAACCCCATATCAGGCTCTGCGCTGATCTTCCAGAGCCTGTTTGGATTCTCTCTCTTCCTCTCTCTCTCTCTCTGACCCTCCCCACACACTCTCTCTCAAAATAAATAAATAAACTTTTAAAAGGTAGTCATATAGGCCACAGTCACCTCTATTCTCTATGGACCACTCAACCAAAAAATCTCTAGTAACTCTCTATAAATATATAAATTCAATGGACTATGTACTATACATTTCTGCTTAAGAAAGAAATAACAAATTATTCTCATGTACCTACCACTGTACATTTGATTGAATCAATATTGGGTCCATAGCATTTTATAAAAACTACTTTCTTGGTTGCATTGACTAGACTATAGTACAATTAGTGTTGTTATTCAGATTAAGTGAGAATGCATACAACTTTCTTGGAATATACTATAGCTGTGTAAAATATGTTATTAAGTAAAGAGTTGAAGCAACATTCTAGAAAGGCAGGATATTCTTGTCTGCAATTAGTGTAATGTCCTTAACAAAATGTTTCAACTTCCCAAGAATTCAACCTATTCTTTATTATTCTGTTACTAGTTGTGTCATTATTAGCACCTTGTGCTAAAACTTTATGAGGGAACCGTGTTCATTATAGTGGGCAATGGCGTGCACTTTTAAGGACAGTGCATTAAAATTACTCATCTGGACTCTTATTTCTGGTTTCACCACTTACTATCCACAACCATGGGCAAATTAATTGGACTCTAAATATCAGTTTGCCCAGTAAGATTCTCATATAAGTGTCACAACAATTAAGTGAAAGAACCTATGTAAAGCAGTTAACACAGTAACTAACATACACTAAGATTTCATATTGTTGTTATTATTAGAATTCATCTCCAAAATAATGATTTTCCAAAAAAGAATACTGCCATCTTGCAGACTTCAGGGAAACTGCTATTATTAGGTTTCTGGATAAATGACTTTAAGATTCTGCCATCACACATCTGATGATGTTGGCTTCATTGAAAATGTTAAATTTCAGGTGCCTGGGTGGCTTAGCCGGTTGAGCCTCCGGCTTTGGCTCAGGTCATGATCTCATGGTTTGTGAGTTGGAGCCCTGCGTCAGGCTCTGTGTTGACAGCTCAGAGCCTGGAGCGTGCTTTGGATTCTGTGTCTCCCTCTCTCTCTGCTCCTCCCCTGCTCATGCTCTCTCTCTCTCTCTCTCTCTCTCTCTCTCTCTCTCTGTCTCTCTCAAAAATAAATACACATTAAAAAAAAGAAAATGTCAAATTTTATTTTTTATCTAAATGGTGATTCAAAATAAGCTCTTTGACTATATCTTTTACTTTCCACTAATTATTTTAAAATCTTTTAGAAGTTGAGGCATAAAATATGTTGTCTTTGAATAAACAATGCAGATATGTTTATCCATGTTTAAATAAGGCACCATTTAACTTAAAAAGACAAAGAACATTTTGGGGGGCACCTGGGTGGCTCTGTTGGTCAAGCATCTGACTCTTGATTTCAGCTCAGGTCACGATCCCATGGTTCGTGAGATAGAGCCCCATGTTTGGTTCTGTGCTGACAGCATGGAACCTGCTTGGGATTCTCTCTTTCCCTCTCTTTCTGCCCCTCTCTCATACTCACATGCTCGTTCTCTTGCTCTCTCTCTCTCAAAATAAATAAATAAATGAATAAATAAATAAATAAATAAATAAATAATTTCTTAAAAGAAATTAAACTATGATATCATACAAAAATATTTGGTCTTTGTCCCAGCTTCCAGAAACCTTGGAGTTTCCTGAGACATAAGGGTGATAGGAACATTTTTTGTTCTAATGAAGACATTATTGCATGTGGACTAGTCACCAGAAAGACAAAGCTTTGATGACAAGCTTGGAACTTTCAGACCTAAACTTCAACCTCTAGGGAGGATCAAGGAACCAGAGATTGAGTTAATCAGTGTTATAGACTGAATGTTCGTGTCCCCCTCAAATTCATATGTTGAAATCCTTGATGTGATGCATTAGGAGGTAAGCCTTTGCGAGGTAATTAGGTCATGAAGGTAGAGTCCTCATCAATGGGATTATTATTCTTACAAAAAGAGACTAGAGAACTTGCATTCTCTCTTGCTCTCTACCAGGATATAGCAAGAAGATGGCTACCTGCAAACCAAGAAGCAGTGTTTCTCTGGACACCAGATCTACTGACACCTTGACCTCCAACTTCTCGGCCTCCAGAACTGTGAGAAAGAAATGTCTGTTGTTTGAGCCACCCAGTCTATGGTAATTTGTTACAGCAGCACAGATAGACTGACAGTCATTAATGGCCAATGATTTCAGCAATCCTGCCTACCCAGTGAACCCTCCATAAAGATCCCTAAACAGTTAGCTTCAGGGAATTTCTGAGTAGGTGAATGCATCCACGTGGCAGAAAGGTGGTAAACCCCAGCTCAGAAAGACAGACGCTCCTGCACTTGAGACCCTTCCATACCTCACTTCACCTGGCTGTCCATCTGTATCCTTTATAATAAATGGATAAGCGTAAGTTAAATGTTTTCCTGAACTTTTTGAGCCGTTGAGCAAATTATCAAACCTGGGAGGAGGAAATGTTGTAGAAACCCCAACTTTGTAGCCAAGTCAGACAGAAGTGGGGGTAGCCTGGGGATCTGACATTTGCAACTAGTGTCTGATAAGGATGAACAAAGCCCTTAAACCTGTGGGGTCAGACTAGTTAGGAGGGTCAGAACTGGATTGAATTGTAGGACACCCAGCTGGTGTCAGAATTGGTTGGTGTCAGGAAGACAAAATAACCTCTCAAAAGCCCTTCAGATTGTTTCTCTTAATTATGAGCAGATTGGTTTTCCCTTTTGTTCTTAAAAATGTCGGCATTTCAATTGAAAATAGAAAGTTTGTTAACCTTAAATTTATTTACAGCTGTATGGTTTGGAAATATCTTCAAAAGTCTTTAAGACTCATTAAAGCTTACAATTCCTGAAATCTATTGTCTTAAATCATGAAAACTTCACTCTTTAAAATTCAACCTCTCATCCTGAGCTACTGTGTCTCTATGTATTAATTTCCCCCATTGGGTAGATCATGTCTATCTTATACTTTCATCATTTTTTGAAATTTTTATTTTTTTGAAACTTTAGTATTTTTTAACATTAGCTCAGTAATACACACACACACACACACACACACACACACACACGCACACACACATACAGTTTTTATACTTGTGTATAAAGGTAAGCAAAATTAACCTTGAAAGTTTTATATACATAACACTCAAAGGGAAAGTCTTTTTTTTATTATGTGCTTAAACTGTGACTGTTACATGATACCATTCAGTGCCTATGGCAACAAAATAATAAAGACAATAAAAGGTTTATTTGACTACTTACTGCTTGATTAATTTGTAGCAGTTGTGGAAGCAAATTTCTGTTTCCTAGGAATAGTAATAATGTTGCAAACACCTATTTTCTGGTATAGTTAATTTGGAAATGCATGAGGGGAAAACTGCCCATATTAAATGCAAAACCAAAACCAGAAAGCCGAAACAAAGAAAAGAAAACAAGCAAAGAAATAAATAAATAGGAAAAAAGTATATTAATTTGGAGACTTCCTTTATCCAAGTAAAAGACTTAACAATGGGATGTATAGATTTTTAAAGGCTCCAACTCCTCTTAAAAATAAAGTATTACAGTATAACTGAATCATTCATTCTGCAATTCCACATTTCAGATCTCAAGTTAAATGTTTATCTTAAATATTACTTTAAAATTAATATTTGGAGTATTTTCCCTTTTATAACATTATAGTGTTTTAAATAACAACATATTATATAGTTTTTTTTTAAAGTGTTTATTTATCTATTTTGAGAGATGCATGTGCACAGGCAGGAGCAGGGGAGGAGCAGAGAGAGAGGGAGAGAAAGAATACCCCAAGCAGTGGGGCTTGAAGTCATGAACGGTGAGATCATGACCTAAGCCAAAATCAAGAGTAGGTTGCTTAACCAGCTGAGCTGTCCAGGTGCCCCATAATTACATTGTTTACACATAGTTATTTTTTAAAGTGACTCTATACCAGAAAACTGATTGATCTATTTCCTTTCTAGTTCCTCCACAACTCCAATTTGATAATGCCCCTTCTGAAATATTGTTACCACAACTGCACACAATATTTTGGAATTTCACTGGGTCTATGAGAGTTAGCCAAACCACTCCTGCATGTGACCTTGATCCCATTGTTCACTGATGGGGTTCAGGGTAGGCTGCCCAAAATACACTATTTTGGTATATTGATTATTTTGAATTAAAATTACTTGAGAAGGGGGCGCCTGGGTGGCTCAGTCGGTTGAGCGTCCGACTTCAACTCAGGTCACGATCTCGCGGTTTGTGAGTTCGAGCCCCGCGTGGGCTCTGGGCTGATGGCTCAGAGCCTGGAGCCTGTTTCCGATTCTGTGTCTCCCTCTCTCTCTGCCCCTTCCCCGTTCATCCTCTGTCTCTCTCTGTCTCAAAAACAAATAAACATTTAAAAAATTAAAAAAAAATTACTTGAGAAGCAGCCAATGTGAGGACACTCTGACCTCCCTTGTCCCCCTGAAAGCAGGAAAAAAATCTCCCATGTGAAAGGTATCCTCATTGTACCAGGAGAAACAGAGACATTCTTATCACCAGAAATAAGGAATCTGGGGGCCAAGAAGACTGTATAAACAAAACTTGTTACTTCTTTACTAATTTATTACCCCAAGCCCAAACCCCTTTGTCTTGTCAATTCTTCAGAAAACTTATGGTTTCTTTGTCTAAAAGACATAAAAGCTGCCTGCTTTGGTATTTGAGTCTCATATTTCTATGTATTCTCATATATACGAAATTAAATTTGTTTTTCTCCTGTTAATCTGTCTTATGTCAATTTAATTATTAGACCAAAGAACCTAGAAGGGAAGAAAGGAAAAGTGCCCCCTCCACCATATCATCATGACATTATATTAAAGTTCTTAGCAACTGCAGCATTTTATTGGGATCAATAAGAAACATAAGTCATTTTTACTTTAACTGATGTTTTTGTCAAATTTCTCTCATTAGAGACTCTTGGGTTTGGTTTTTTAACCCAAATGCATACCTTCACAATTATCTATAAGGTCTGACTTTAGTTTAATGGGATCAATTTACATCTTTATTTTATCAACTGTATTTGACATATTTCCCACTTTTGTGTCATCTAAAAATATGAAAAACATGCTATCAACTCATCAATATTTTTAAAGACCTAAACTTTATTTATTTCCACTTGAAACTCTTCAAATAACTCTTGAACATTTCAGGACTCTGTAAAAAACATTACTCTCATACATATTTTCTTCAGTTATTGAATAGAATAACCACATCTATCTGATTCATGAGTAAGTTTTCTCCAAATTATCACCACACTATAAATCACCTATTTCTGAATATGAAAATCTATAAGATACAACCAAAAAAGAGAACTGGGTTGGGAGAACATCTCTTGTTCTTAATGCACCTGTGCCTATTTCTGCCAATCACGTATGTTGTTCTAAGGTGTCACAGACAACTTTATCCTTTGCTGCAGAATCTCAACAAAAGTCAATATTAATCTTTATAGACTGCATTCTCTGTAATTCATATTTCTATCAATTTTTATTTTAATGAGATAATTCTTGATCACTTTTCATCTTATAGGAACCCTCCTTTTCTCATAATTTCTCCCAGACTATAGGTGGTAGCTACAAACTGTTTGCATGATTTCAACAAATTGTTTCAGAAACCTCAGAGATTTATGATTCAAGGAATTGTTCAGAACTTCAATGCAAAGGAATAAATAACTATAAGATGTGGGTTAGCTATAATAGAATTCAAAGAATTGGAAAGTTCTTGGTTAGAGTCCAGGAGGTCTGGATTCTGGCCTAAGTTAATTCTTCAGAAGTAAGTCCCATGTGTTATTTATTTTTAGATATCTGTATCCAGTTCAATGTATAGTATATAGTAAATAGTTATTAAGTATTTGTTGAACAAGTAGACTCTAATTTATCTGAATTTGGAGATAACTCATACGAAGTCTGTAAGTACTCCTTTACTTTTTTTTTTTTAATTTATTTATTGGGCCATAATATTTCTTCCATAATTGTTTTGCCCCTGGTAATGAAGACCATTCACCTTAATTTAGAAAAGCTTAAAAATGTATAATAAATAGGGCACTAAATCAATATAATTATTTTAAATCATCATAATTTTAGCTGCTTTCTCTATGCTATCTATTGTGAAGAGTTGAGAAGCTGTATCATTTTTGTATTCTATAAGAAAACATATCCAGAAACTGAGCTTGGAATAAACTCTTAAGTGTTGAATGAAAAAGTAATAGGTGAATTGAAGTTAGACTTAAATCCAAATATCTTTTGAGAACTTGATTGAAGTGTGACTGTGTAACACTTTCATATTTTCCAGCATCTCTTGGACTAATCTTGAAATACATCTCTCTTTTCCAGTACAAGAGAACCTAGAAGCACTCAGGATTTAGGGTTATTGAAGTGGAATGCGTAAGTACAGTTTGAAACTGAATATGAGAATTTAAAGTGAACACATGATATGCTAAATATCATATATTTCAAGTATAATATCCCACTTCACATAGATTTTCCTAGTTGCATGGTATACCTCCCCAAAAATATCTGAAAATGTATCAGGCTATAAAGCAGTCAACATAGATAGTGACAAAGACTTGTTATTGGGTCTTTAACTGCATCTGGCTAGTGAGGAAACATGAATAAAATAAATACAAATGAGGTACAAAACTGATGCATGAAATGCTACGGATGCAGAGAAAACATAAACAAGTTCAGAGTAGGAGTACTGTAGGCAAATATGAGGGTTGAAGAAAGTACTGAGCTGGGTTCTAAGGGAAAAGTGAAAGGAGACCAGCTAGAAAGAGCTATAGAGGGAAGGAATCCGGACTGAGGAAGTAAGAATCTATGGTGAGCCTGAGGATGAAATGTAGGTTAGATCGCAGGGAGAAAGTGATCTGAAATAAGACTCTATGGGTAAACTAAAGACACGTTGCAAAGTCTATGTTGACCAGAGCAAGGGGTGGGAGAGGCACAGGGGCAGAGGGAGAAGGAGAGAGAGAATCTTAACCAGGCTCCATGCTCAGCATTGAGCCACAAAGGGCTTGATCTCACAACCATGAGATCATGACCTGAGCCAAAACCAAGAGTCAGAGGCTTAACCAACTGAGCCACCCAGGTGCCCCTGATTTTTTTTTCTTTTTTTGTACCTTGCAAGCAGCAGGAATATGTAGAGTATTTTTAAGTAGTAAAGAGACAATCTATAACATTTTGGGCGTTGTTATTGTGGTGGTTGAATCATTCTAAAGCTTATTCAAGTACTCCTCTTATGAAAGACACTGAATAGATGTGGTAGCAAATAAAAAGGAGGTATTGGATGTTTTCTAGTTTTCTTTCCAGATTAGGTAACTTGGTAGAAACAGTTATGAAATTAATTGAGATAGACAGCAGGAAGGAGATCAAATTTGAGGACGAAGTTGAGGTTAGTTTGAGTCCATGTTTCTGGAGATCATGAGATCTGGAAAAACACTTACAAGTCAGATTCCAAGTCTCTGTGAAGCAGTCGTGTAGTGTGGGAGGGCTTGTCTGAGAGGGAGAGGTAGGAGAACCTCAGCTTTCACCCCTTCTTGATAGGGAAGGGAAGTACTTCCTTCTGGGATTTTTCGAGCAATCAAAATTTCAAGAGACATGAAAACAGCAGTGACTATTTATGCCCCTAAAAAATTGACTTGAAATCTGTAGGTTGTCACATTGTTCTCTATATTTTAGTACTCAAGAACTGGTACAATTATTTTAGACCCTTCCCAAAGATAGCATTTGTGTGTGTGTGTGTGTGTGTGTGTGTGTGTGTGTGTGTGTGTGCACGCAGAACAATTGACTGAAATCAAAGAGTGATGATTCATCACAGTCAAGTTGCCACATAGACTGAAAGACAAAACCAACCTGTTTAGTTTAATAGTTACTTATTGAAGACAAAGGTGAGACCGATGAAGAGACCCTGCCATCACAGAGATGATCTATCCAGGATTGAAGGCAGACAGGTAGGAAAAAGGGAGCATAACAAGTTTAACAGTGGAAAAGGCTTACTGTGTTGCTCATATTTTACATCTGTTTATTAATGTTTGAGCACAGTGACCTCAGCTGCACATAGTCAGGGATTTGTCCTGTTCACAACCATAGCTGGGGGGCCTGGAAGAGTTCCTGACTTATATTATGAGCCCTCAGTAAATGTTTATCCTACTTGATTAATACACCATGAAGTATCATGATAATGATCCCAAAGATTAGGAAACTGATGCTAAAAATGCTTAAGCACCTTGCTCAGAGTATGTAGCTAGTAAGCGCCAGAGATAGGAATCCAAGGCTGAGCACACTTGTATTAGATTCCTAGTCCAGTCATACATTTGCCTTTTAAATATCAGTCACATATAAACACTTTGAAACTGATATGTGGAAAAAACAGGTGTGGTCTTTACTTAGTCTGGGTCAATTTGTACAGCTGAAATAGGGAAAAACATTAATTGTCATTTAATCCACCTAAAATGCCAATGCCCTTAAAAATGGGCCATTAGTAATGCAAATATGAGGTCCTCAGGATTGAGAAAAGCCTGCTTAACTAAACAACAAGTCTCATGAGGCTAGTGTGCTTCCAGAACTCTTTTCTGGCTTGGCTGTTCTCCATTTTTTATATAAATGGCCAGGCCTGCCAAACCCCTGTAGAGCTAAACATCTATAGCTCCTGACAAAGGTTCTGCAATAAAGAAATACTATGAACTGTGTATCCAAATGCTCCCACTTTTCATATACTCTGATCACTACATATCAAGTGATACTTGAGCATCTAAACGACCTTTTAGATCTGGTCTGAACTAGACCTGGAAGGTACAGACCTACCATTTCTTTTCATGGAAATACATAGAACAAGATATATTGGTGTGATAGAATCAACCCTTCAAGTTGACAAGATGAAAAGTGTATTTTCTTGAAATGGAAGTTTTCCAGGGCTCAAAGACATTTGGTCAGCATTTCTGGAAGTCTATAGGAAACTAGTTAAATTTATGCTCTGTGAAAGTCTCCTATTATAAGATGAGTTGTAAATTAAACCAAAAATACCAATCACATGTTGTCATCTCCTTCCTCTTGTTCTCTCATCTATTTGTTTTATTAATATCCTCTTGTTTTTAATGGCATTTAGAATATTTGTATAATACATCTTTCTGTGATAAACATTGATTTTTAAAGAAGGAAAAATCAAGTTAAACAAATGATACATGCAATAACATTTTTCTTGTTTACAATGAAGCTGGAGAGATACATTGTTTCTAATATTGATTTAAATGGGAATGAAATATGTCATAGTTTTCATACTGGTTCATGACTCTTATTCTTACCACCAGAATTAAGTATCCAAGAGCAATCCAAACTAAAAAAGTGAAACTCCATGAACAACACATATAAAACATACTTAAGATTATAATTAATTTCATAGTATGTAACTGTTCATAAAGTACTAAAATGCATTATTACTGGCAGTCATTTAACTTTGGATCTTAGATGGCATCATTTAATGGGATGACAGGTATTACAAAAGTAGCTATCCTCTAGCCTAGGGGTCAGAAAATTTTTCCAAGAAAGGCAAGATGGTACATATTTTAGGCTTTGTGGGTCACATATGGTCTATGTGGTGTATTCTGCTTTTCCTTTATTTTTAAAGAATATCTTAGGGGCTTAGTCAGTTAAGCATCCAACTCTTGATTTCAGTTCAGGTCATGATCTTGGGGTTGATGGGTTCCAGCCCCACAATCGGCTCTGAGCTGACAGTGCAGAGACTGCTTGGGATTCTCTCTCTCCCTCCCTCTCTGCCCCTCCCCTGCTCACATGTGTGCATGCTCTCCCTCAACATAAATAAATAAACTTAAAAATACATATATCTTAAAAACATCCTTAGTTCATGGTCTGGATCTGACCAGTGGCCTATGGTTTGCCACATTCAGCTTGGTCCCCACAAGGCAAAGCTCCAAACCATTTGCTGATACTTTATCTATTTTTTTAAGTTTTTATTTATTTATTGAAAGACAGAGATAAAGAGAGAGGGAGAGCACACACAAGTGGGGGAGGAACAGAGAAAGAGAGGGAGAGAGAGAGAGAGAGAGAGAGAGAGAGAGAGAGAGAGAGAGAGAATCCCAAGCAAGCTCCACACTCCAATCAGAGGCAGAGCCTGATTCAGGTCTCAAACCAACGAACTGCAAGATCGTGACCTGAGCCGAAACCAAGAGTCAGACGCTTAACTGACTGAGCCATCCATACACCCCTACTTGCTGATACTTTTAACTTGATTATGTGGATGAGGAAATGTTTGCTAAGAGGTGATAAAAATAAAACATTTCCCATTTAAATTCCTTTTTTTTTTTTAACCTTATAGTTGCATGCACAAAGACTTGTACATTCATACAGATAATTTCAGGGCCTGCTATGTTCAGCAAAGGGGTTCAGGACTTTCCCAACACAATCTCACAGAGAACAAATTCTCATTTATATGGAGACCCAGTTCTAATAACACATGCAAATGAAAGGTCCAGTTTTACAGTCAACTGTGTGTGTGCTGAGTTTGCTGGTCTGACCCTGTCCTTTAATTTGACAGATGGTCTTTAAGTGTTTTCATACTTCAGACACCACACCATATAAGATCTAGGGCAAGAGATCAAACCTGGAAGTCTCATGCCCATGTGGCCTTGAATCAGAGACAGGGAGATAGAAGTAAACATATGTGTGATGTAGAAAATAAAGAGCCATGTAATAGTGGACAACATTGTTTGGGAGTGAGGATCAATTGTTTTTTAAAATACAAAGTTTATACAGATTGATTATTTAACTCAAATAGAGCAATTCCTCCCAAGCATGCTTAATTAAAGTCAACAACATTCACTCGAGTTGAGGTCCCATATCTGGGGGAACAAAAGGCATTTTTTTTCATTTTGACTTAATACATTCACTGCTTTCATTATGAGATGCTGAATATAAATAGAATAGTCAGAGAAGAGTGCTGATTTGCTTATCACACTAAATATCACATGAAAAATACCAGCCTCCAATGTGAAATTTATCAAGAAGAGATAACACCTGCTATGGAACTTCAACAACTCTTTCTAGTAATCTGGTAATCTTCATAATTTTCACAGAACCACCTTGGCAGTTTACCCAGTTGTCCGCAAAAATGGAATACCAAATAGATAATGCTATTGAGAAAATTTCCCAAATTTAACCAAAGCATTTGCCAATGCATTATGAAGTATTATAAGTAGGTGAAACAGCCCTTCAAAATAAATAGAACACTTGACGGGGCGCCTGGGTGGCGCAGTCGGTTAGGCGTCCGACTTCAGCCAGGTCACGATCTCGCGGTCCGTGAGTTCGAGCCCCGCGTCGGGCTCTGGGCTGATGGCTCAGAGCCTGGAGCCTGTTTCCGAATCTGTGTCTCCCTCTCTCTCTGCCCCTCCCCCGTTCATGCTCTGTCTCTCTCTGTCCCAAAAATAAATAAAAAACGTTGAAAATAAATTAAAAAAAAAAAATAGAACACTTGATACCTCTAATTTCACATCCTGTGTTTTTCATTTTTTTTGTTAATGCACAAAATACAATAACTTGAAGTACATTTCATTATTACAGATTAGCAAGCTTCCGTAGCATTATATTTCATTTCTTATCATTAAGTACATTCTTTCCAAACTGATTTATGCTGCTTTTCATGTCACTATGTAAAATTTATTTTAAATATAATCAATTAATCCAAATAATGAGGTAGAACACAGTTTTTCTGCCACAAATGCTGCCCTGGGGACTTTATTGAGTTCTTCAGGTACCAAGTTATATTTCTAGAAAGTTTTGATAAACCTCATAAAAGAAAAAGTTGTAGAAAAGCAACTAAGGTCAGGTTTTAAAATGGGGCCTTTGGGGCGCCTGGGTGGCGCAGTCGGTTAAGCGTCCGACTTCAGCCAGGTCAGGATCTCGCGGTCCGTGAGTTCGAGCCCCGCGTCGGGCTCTGGGCTGATGGCTCAGAGCCTGGAGCCTGTTTCCGATTCTGTGTCTCCCTCTCTCTCTGCCCCTCCCCCATTCATGCTCTGTCTCTCTCTGTCCCAAAAATAAATAAACGTTGAAAAAAAAAATTTTAAATGGGGCCTTTGCAGAGAAAGCAAAAAGATTAAGACAGTTTGTCAATGAGGAGCATAAGACTGGAGCAAGCCAGATCTCCTCAAATACAACGAAGTTTAGAGAAAAAAATAAATAGTTTTATTATTTGCAGAATACTATGACTATTAGTGACTGTTTGACATAACATGGAATGGAAGAAGAAATGTAGGAAAAACTAGGGAAGTCTCTTCATCTTAAAGATATTATAAAAACAGGCCCTTATAGATCATTATTATATACAAAAATAACCTAAAATTTTAATTCACTTTGATTTTATTTTTAGTATATCATAATGATTTTTCCTTTCTCCTTTGCTACTATTTCACGAAGAGGAGCTCTTAACTCTTTGTCATTACTTTGTACTTATTTATGTGATTGGCAAATCTGGATGAAGAAATGGAGTTTGCTTATCTTGGTCCATCGGGATTTCCTTTTTCTTTTTCTTTTTTCTTTTTGGCAGCCTATCCTTGAGAAGCAGACCCTCTCTTCTCCTCTGTACTTTAGGATATATAATATGTCCTATATATCATATACTGCATGCTATTTGTGTGTGTGTGTGTGTGTATATATATATATATATATATATATATATGTATATGTATATATTTACACTATGTTTTGTACTTTTCTGATCTTCAACATTTTTTAATAAACATTTAAAAATTTTAAGTATGTATCATGACTAACATCATAAGATCAAAGCCACTGGAAGTAACTGTACCTCATAGTTTACTATAGGTATGTTAAAGAAATCACAATGTACACTTAGATCAGAGGAAAAGAAAACAAGTGATAGAAAAATTACTGATAATTTCTCATTATATCAATTTATCTTCCTGGAATATTAAATGTCTTCATGTGTATACTTTTGTGGGTTTTTAATTTTTTTTTTAAAAAAGACTTACAATCCCCAAATGACTAAATCTAGTAAAACTGGAGAGACTATCAACTTCCACTTTTTAGTAAATAATAATTAGATATCTTTCATATAATTTTTAGGTTTACATGTGACACTAATTTTCTTATGTATTCCAAAGTCAGCAAAAAGATCCCCTTAAGAATGTTAATATTTCCTAAAGCAGTAAAATATAGTGTTTAAATAATGGCAAGCTTTATGTTCTCAAAACAAAATAGAGTAACTTTGGATGCAAAGGTAATATGATCTGTAATTAAAATGCCTGAAACGTGAAAACACACCATAAAAAAGTGTTGTGATGCATCAGCTTTCCCAAAATGATTATAGACTTAAAGCCAACAGATTTGCATTATCCTGTAGAAGGACCAAACATTTTAAAACAGACAAACAAAACACTTCAACACTGTGTAAAGCAAACTAGAAGTGTGAAGTTTGGCATGCTGGATTCCCATCTCAATTCTGACATTTACACTTGTCTGACTTCAGGCCAGATAGTGGACCTGTCCAAGTGTTATTCTCCTCTCCAGAGATCTGCCTACTCTGGTATGTCATTGAGAAATGACTGGTGGACACTTCCTGCAACATGCAAAGAGCCCAATCGGTCAGTTTTTATGTTAATGAAAATGTAATCTTGTATTCTTATATTTCCAAACGAATGCTAATATCTCATATTTTCCCCAAATGATAAGGATCAATCAGTGGCTTGGTTGTTCAAACCAAGAACTGCCTTTCCTGTAAAGAAGCATTAACATATTCATAGTCTTCCCTTTGTCTTAAGCTTTTACATACATCTTCCTATTTGTTGTGTTATGACAAAGTCATTCTTTAAAAATAATAAAAATTAAAATGGCACTATTATTCCTTAAATCTGAAGAATCAAACTTGGAAAGTATGATAGATGTGAAACACTACAAGCATAACAATATACTAAATTATGCTGAAGCATCTCAAATGTTAATGTGCTTAATAAATATTTTCAGAAAAATATTTGTTATGGTATGTTCTAAAATGTGTTAAGCTCATCATTATTATAGAAACAATTTTCATACACCTGTAGAAATCCATCCATAAGTAAGGCAGATTTTATGAGCAAGTATGGAAGATTTTAGCCTCTCGGTGCAAATATATA
>NW_024412394.1:50625152-50765691 GCF_014898765.1 Herpailurus yagouaroundi | reverse complement strand
ACACACACACACACACATATAAAAACATACACCTCAGGGGAAAACATTTTTGATGTATTGTCATCACTGACTGGATTATAAAAAATAGTGTCAAAGTTTCAATAGAGAAATGTAAAGACTGATATCAGAAAGCAATATTGAATTGTTATGCCCCATTTCCCAGCACATAGGTCGTCTGATTTTACCCAGAAGGTGTTACTTATCTTGGATTCTAGGTCTATTTAGAATATGCTGAGGTCTACACCTTCCAGGCACATGATGGCTTTTACTAGATAAGTAAACAGTCTGTAATACTCTGTCATTTTTCTGAGCTGAGAAAACCATAGATAATATCTTCCACTAGTCCAGAACACAGAGGCATTCCAGAAACATGAAACGTGCACCGTTTTGTACAAAATCTATGTGTAAAAAGTCATTTAAATGTCTTTTGAAAGAGATTAATTGTGGGATGATCTTCTACAATGAATAGACGTACTCTTCTTTGGTAGTCTGCTTGAATTTTGTTTTGTTTTCTCCACTTCCTTCAAAACCTGCCTTCTGCTTTCCGATTGTCCACAAAATATATACCTAGCATATTTTGAGTCATGACATTGTATGACAGAACAGATATATTTATAATTCTAAACACCCAAGTCATGTGTTTTTAGTGTTTTATTTTTCCTTTTGCTGTTTATAAAATAATACGTATTTTTTGGTTCTTTACACAAATTCACACAAATACAGTGGTGGCCCTTTGTTATGGAAAAGTTCATTTAATTTATCAAGTAGCTTGTTTGGGATGTATATTCTCTTGGAGAGTCTCTGACTTTCTCAAACATTAAGTTAATATATTTTGTAAGATTTAGTATGCCTTTCTCTGTGTATCAATTCTCAGAGTAATAGTGAAATCTTTTCTAGGCTTGGTCGAAAATAAAATGCACATGGAAGTGATCTGAAATCTATGAAATGCTCCTCTGCCCTAGCGCCACCCACCAAGAGGTAACACAATAGGTAACTTAATGATTGGAGAGATAGTGATGATGTTAGATCCAAGTTACTCTTAATCTTTAGCATTCAATTTATATGTGTGTGGGCCTGCAGGGAACAGATGTTGGAAAATCACCAGCAGTGGATCATTTTGCAGAAAGGTCTTTGTGCTAGAGAAGCGAAACCGCAATCCATGCAGTCAGATAAACAGGGATGCCGTTGCCAGCCCTGCTAATTCCTAACTACTTAATAGACATATTACTATACGTAGCCAGCTTGTACTTTAGTTTCACCACCCGTAAAATAGGGATAATCATTCTTCATAGCATTGTTCAAAAGATTGCATTCTGTATATGTGTAAAGCCCCTAGCACATAAACTTCAGGTATATCACTGTCTTTCCATGAATGTTAGTGCCATTCTTCCTTCTTTTTCCCCATTTAAATCAAATTCAGCAAATACTTACTGAATAACCTCTATGATAACATAGTAGAAGCAGCTCAAAAGCTAGGGAGAGAGATACCACACAGGCCATCCATCCATATACACCAACACACAAGGACACCCAACCAACAGACCTTTTCTGTCAACGGTGTCATAATCTGTCCATTCCCTCTTTGTCACAAACTGAACCCTGCCTGGCCATCAATCATCAGACCCCATCAGATCTCCTCTCTTAACATCTTTTCCATCTATTTTATTCCTTACATTTCCTCTGCTGGCCACTGCTCTAATTTAGGTTCTTATTGACTTAACTATTGCAAGAGTTTCTTAATGGGTTTTTGCCCCAACACTTTCTAATCCATACTTTGTACCACTAGTTTGGTTATTATCATTAAAACAAATTCTTTCCTCTTCATCTACCTTCTAAACTTTTGACTTCCCCATAAAAAACAAACAAACAAAAACATTTGTTTAAGTCAGTAAAGACCTTAAGCTTTCCCCACAATTCTTTGACCAACTGGCCAACCCATTCCAGGTCATAATTAACAATAAACGTTCCTTAAGCACGACCTGCATCCTTTTGCCTTTCTTCTATTTTTCAAGTCGGTACTACCTTCAAAGGCATATCCGTCCCTCTTTACAAAATATCTTCTTGTCAAATTTTACCTAAACTTTGTGATACTGATCTGCATTGTTGGCATGTATCTTTCTTTCCTATTCTCATGCTTATATTATGACCTTCATAAATATGAACTCTCTTAGAAATACGTATGCATATGCCTATATATCTCCCCACTGGAATGTGGGATCCTGAAGGGCAGGGAATATCAGATCCAGTTATGGATTTCCCCAGGCCCTAGAATAATGCTTTGCTTATTGGGGGAAGAGACTTAAAAAGAGAGCCTCTCAAATGGAACTGGATTCAGCTTCTCTTTGTCAATCTGTTCTCACCAATTTATCCTGTATTTCTCTTACATTTTATTCAGATATTGCCTTTTTCAACTCTTTAATATAGTTTTTCCTAACCTTTAGCTGTGAGATTCAATCCCATACTGCCTTTTATTTTACATAACTTAACAGTTTTGTTTCACAAGTGGGGTATACAATTAGCCACCTTTATATATTTACTGCAATGGTGCCATGTAATGTCATTTGCGCACAATCCAGCCCTTATGAAATCTCAAACTTACAGTAGAAATTTCAGATACCAATTCAATGAATTGACCTCAGATCAGAATAAACCAGATATCCACATGACGAAAATAACATTGCTAGAGGGGACTCACAAAAGCAATCACGTACAATTTTGCTATCCCTTTTATCTACCGATGCATAACAAACTATTCCAAATCTTAGCAGCGACTTAAAACAATGATGGCATTTATTTTGCTCATAAATCTGGAATTTATTTTCTTCACACATTTTATTTAGTGTCATCTGGGGTGGCTTGAAGACTAGGGGCTGGAAACAAATGAAGGCCTTTTCATTTTCATGTATGGTCAGCTGGAACTTTACCTGGGCTGTTGTCAGAGCACCTATAGATGATGGCCTTTCCAAGTGCTTCCTTGTAATGTAGTGGCTGAGCTCCAGGGACAGTCATCCCATGAGTAAATGGTGGAAACAATAATACCTTTTGATAGCCTCAGAAATCACACAGAATCATTTCGGCTATGGTAACAGGCCCACTCAGATTCAAGGGGGAAGGCACATAGACCCCCTGCTCCCATAACATTGTATTGTTTGAGTATTAAGATGAGGTATATTGGTAAGAAACGTCTGAAAACATATTCTTTCACATTGAGCTTAAAGATGACATCTGCAGGCATAATCATCCTATGTCTTGATAATGTTCCCCACTGCATATTATGGGATGTGAGTTGTTATTATAATGGCGGGGAGGCGATTAGGATTATTAAAGATGTTGCTCTGTGGAGTTTACTCCCTGGAGTTGGAATTCAGACATTTCACAACTGACTACAGATATTCTCAAACTCTAGCGTGTTTGTTTACGAGATTCCTGGTAACCAGATTTAAAATCATTGGGATTGACTTAGCGACAAGGTGTGTGACAAACACCCTCAGTGATCCTTAGGTATTTGATTTAGCTAGCATCCAAAATTTGAGACACACTGGCTTCTTCTATGATTTCAGCACATATGATAAAATAAGATAAAAAATAAATGATATGATATGATGATATGATATGATAAAATACAATATTTGTATGAGTCCTTCCAATAAACAACTAACCTATTGGAGGGGTAGAGTGGGGAGGGGCAATGGCTGTGTTGAATGGCAAGCAGTATAACTAGCTGTGATGGTATTTTATTTTCTCAGCCTTACTATCTTAGTCTTTAGAAGCAAGTTAACTGGTACTTGCCAAATGAGATGTGGGATGTGGGAAATAGTCACGGTTGAATATGGGCAAACTATACATCATTCTTCATTTCATGCTTCAAACGTATTCTGTGTGCATTTTTCATTAAAAAAAAAAGCTGACATTTAGAGAGATTAAATTGCATACAATCAGAAAACAAAGGAGAGGTAGGCCAGGATTCGAAGTTTCTCTGACTCCTAAGACATTGCCTCCTTGTCAGCTCTACTTCAATGTTCTGTATCAGTAGTATGAAACCTGAAGTTGGATTAATTTCCTCCATCACTTATGTGAATAATTGACTTAAAATCAGACATCCTACAAGGACCATGGAAAGACTTTTCACCCCCAGTGGACTAGGGTTTTTGATAACATTTGCCATAAATACGTTTCATCCTGAAGTCATCTTGTCTCTGCAATGAAGCACTGAACACAGAGGTTCAGCCCAAATACACTTTGAAACGCTTTACAAAATAAAACACTCTTTTTCCTGAAAAAGATTGGCACCACTTTTAGGTAACCCTATTCCTACAACTGAAGATGAATCGAGTTGACCTTCTGTCTAGGCAAGAATATAAGTTTCTCTCTTAAACTTTCTCAATTCAGTAACCACTTTTCCTTCTTAACTATAAGTTTTTAACTTTAGCACACAACATAGACTACCTGCACTGCAGGAACCTCTGAGAATTCAGTCATGAGTTAACTGTCACCCAATGCAGACCAAAGGCTCTCATAAGACATATGATGTTGGAGGCAGTATAATAGGCATGCTAACTATCCCTTCTCCTAGTCTCGAGGTGCTATCCTCACTATCAAGTTTAATCATCAGAAAGTGGAATACCTTAGCCATTTCCTCTTATCCCCTGCAGAAAGGCTTTCACTGAGTACAATTTAATGTTATGTTTTCAGCCTGTAAAGTGAATCAATACCAAAACTGTCCATTTGAACAGTATTTTTGTTTCTTGCAGACATTGTCTATTATGTTATTCAGCACCTCTTACACAAGGAACAACATGATAAATTTCTCCTAAAATTTAGTCCCAGGAAAAAGTTCGTTTCTACAGACAAATGTTTATTTTCTTCTGTCAGACAAGAAAAAAGAAAATGTGTAAACCAATGTGTTTATCTTCTTGCCTTCCCTGCTAGAAAACTTATAGTCATTTTGAGGGTCTAACTATAGTAATTCACTTATGCGAACGGCCTCTTGACATCTATTCAGTTTTCTTCCTCCTTTTGGAAAATTTCTGGTCATCTTACATTTTTATTTGCATTAATTTTTTAGAATTAAAAATTATTTTAAAGAGTAAATTACAAAGGATGCATAATGAAAAAATGAAGATAAAATTATTTAAAACATCTCCCAAGACTTAATAATTTCTCACCTCAGTATTTCATAAATTTTCTCTCAATAAAAGTTGCAGCAACAGGATTTTCTGATTAGTTCTAGAATGCAGGTTTTGGAAACCCAGAAAGTCTTTTTTATTGAAAATTACCCCTTTCATCTCTTATCAACACATTAGGAAAATCATGTCATTGTCAAGTGTTGCTGTCAATCACTTGTCAGTTGCCAAGATGATGGTAAATAGTGTAGTCATGTCACATCTAGACCAATTTTAACCTCTTTATTTCTGTTACCCAGATCACTGTGGCTTTAAATTAAAGATTATACTTCTCTCCAAATGTCTACAAAAGGATATTGAGTAACAGTGTATGAATAGTGTCTAAACTCCATAATGTATTGAGGTAGGACCAGTACTGCTTTACAGATTGTTAACCTAAACAAACACAAATTTTAGTGAGGAGAGGAGCATGGAATTTAGTGGGTAAAGTGGAAAGCAGGAAATATGAAAAATTACACTGAAATTTATCTTCTGTATGCTAAACCTACAAATGAATCTGTTCCTATTCTCTCCAAATTTGTGACAGTATTATTCTAATTAATACTTTGGCTGCTTGGTCAGAAATTTATTTTGTAACCAATCATTTTAACTTATCAGGTCCCTTAAATATTACAAATGTTTAGAAAGTTGTGATTTTCTCAACTGGGTCACTTGAAAGTACTTTTCTGTTCAAATATGTCTTATAAACATTTTCACATAATTTGCTGGAATTAAACATAATAAAGGATTGCTTGTCTTGTTTTTAGATTGGAAAGTCAAACGAAAGGAAAATCTTTATGGAAAAGTTTTCAGCGTCACGAATTCATTGACTTTACAGGATCAAAAGCTCTAATTTTCAGATTATATGACTCACCCCCACCTCCTCCACACAAATATACACACAAACATACATATTTTCAGAGAGAATTCTCCCTCTGATTACGGTGCTGAAATGAAAATTTGGTCCAACGTCTCCCACAAATCTGGATATGAACACTGTGGGAAACCAGACTGTGACTTATAAATAAAGACCTTCCCTTGCCTTCTGAGATTCTTTGTAAGGAAAGGTGAACTCTTTGCCTGATGCCTACAATTGCTTAACCAAGTGTCACAAAGAAACACTTTTAATAAACAGCCCTGAAATAACTACATACAATACAGATATACACATCCATAGAGTGTATATGGTTTATAATTTTTAAATAAAATATCTCCAGGAGGAGTGTTTGGCCGTGGAGCATCTTTAATGTTTTCTTCTCACCTCCAGAAATATCAGGTGCATTACTTACAGTTGGATGAAGGGCTGTACCTGAATATCAGACAGTTATTACCAATCACAGAATCAAGAACGCCATTTAGTCACAAATTCTCATTAACTGAAAATTCAGGTTGGTAAAAGTGGTGTTTAACATACATTACAATTTCCTTCCTAGTTGCATGCCACATTCATGCAAACATAAAGAATAAATGACATGGTGGAAGTTAATTTAAAATTAACCAGTCATTCTCCAAAAAGATGATCAGAGTTCTTTTTTTTTTTTTTTTTTAATTTTCTTTTTCAACGTTTTTGATTTATTTTTGGGACAGAGAGAGACAGGGCATGAACGGGGGAGGGGTAGAGAGAGAGGGAGACACAGAATCGGAAGCAGGCTCCAGGCTCTGAGCCATCAGCCCAGAGCCCGACGCGGGGCTTGAACTCACGGACCGTGAGACCGTGACCTGGTTGAAGTCGGACGCTTAACCGACTGCGCCACCCAGGCGCCCCAAAGATGATCAGAGTTCTAAGGTGCTCATTAGACTCCACAAAAATGCTTGATTAACACAGGTAAATAAATAGTGTTATTAATGCTCTGGTTACAAGGCCAACACCACACCCAAAATTCCTTTTTGTAAGAAATTAGACTACACAAAGTCTAACCTAGCATTATTTGTTTACAAAAATGAAAATCTGTATTAGAGGACACTAGAGATATATTGTAGGGATTTCATGTTAGTAATATTTTATTATGAACACAATAATTTTAAAAAGTTTGGGACATCTGGGTGGCTCCGTCAGTTAAGCGTCTGACTTCAGCTCAGGTCATAATCTCACATTTTGAGGGTTCCATCCCCCCATGCCCAGCACTGTGCTGACAGCTCAGAGCCTGGAGCCTGCTTTGGATTCTGTTTCCCTTTCTCTCTGCCTCTCACCCACTCATGCTCTGTCTCTCACTCTCTCTCAAAAGTAAATAAACATTAAAAATTTTTAAAAAATAATAATTTTTAAAAGTTTTACAAAGTTTATATTTAAAGTTTATTTTTTAATTTCTTTCTTATATTATGATGAAAATAAAATGGAGTCAACTTTTTTTTCATTGTTGAAACTTAAAAAAATGAACTACCAGAATATATGGGAAGCCTATATCATTTTACAAAATGTATACCCTTTTCAATTTTACAGCATGTCCTAAGCTACAGACAGTAATGTATCTCTGTTTCATTTCATTCTGGGAAGCAAAATAAATCATGTCCATGTTCCTCTTACATGTTCCAGATCAAGTTTTCAGCATCTACCTTCTTATTTTTCACTCCATTCACTGTGATGTTGATGACAGTTGTAAAAATACTTTATACTCATCTCTCTTTAGTTATTAATTGGCTAAGTAGTAGTTTAGGTAGAGTAAATCTTAAATTTAATGAGATAGATTTCTTTTCAAGTGTCTAATTCATGTAGATCCACTCACAGAACTGCCCTGGGGAATACTCCTAACATTTAGAAACTTGCACAATCACTATCTAGCAAAACATGACTACTGCTCAGGCAGCCTCCGAAATGTAAGGAGAGGTATAAACAAATCCAGGGCAAATATGACGGAATGTATAATGGGAAAAAGGGAGATTTCCTGAATCAATGTTTAATGGTTAGAATCAAAAGCATAAAATATTTTTTTTCTAGAAATATAAAGCCAGAAAATATAACTATCAATAGACTTCTTAAAGAAAATTTCCCTTAGGTATTAAAACTGGACTATCAATTAGAAATGACAAAACATTATAAAAATTGTAGATATTAGGAGTAGGAAGAGATCTTAGAAGTCTCTGACGATAAGGGTTAACAGTGAATGAACACTCATCATGGGCTTGGCATGATGAAAGTGTTTTACACAGATATCTCCTTTAATACTTCTAGAAAGCATGTGAGAAAAATGTTATTATTCCTTTTTTATGAATGATCAAAAGTAAGGCGTAGAGAGGTTAAGAAACTTGCCTAGGGTCACACAGCCCCCATGAGAAGTGCTATTGCAATAGAGGTAGAGATTCTTAGGCCTCTGTAGTGGAGGCCTTCTCAGAACAAAGGAAGGCAAGGTGGCCCAGTCAACTCCTATTATACCTGTATGGATAGCTCTGACAGGACTCTGTAACTTGAACTGTGTCCAATCAGACTATATGTGTCACCATATATGGGAGACAAAAAGGTAGAAATTGCATAAAATGATTCACCCCACTGTGCTCGGGGCTCAGCCTTTTGGGTCTTAGCCCGCTGAGCCCGTGCTAGCATGAATAAAGCTGCTTCCTAGAAAGAAAGGCCTCAGTGCACCCATCCCTCTGTGCAAGAATCCTGCTACACTTGGAATGGCATCCAGAGAACCAAGCTCCAGAGTCCATGTCTTGTCACTCTTCTTGACTGACTCTCTTAGTTAACCCCTTATTTTCTCACTGCAGCAGAGTGAGAAAATAACATATCCCAAGCCACGTTAGCCATTTGGGGGCACAACCAGAACTAAAATCAAGGTCAGTAAAATTACTTCTTAAAGAAGAAGCAAGGACAGATGTCATTCCTTTTGTGGCACAAAAGTAGAAGTGCCCTGAAGCAGGAGCTTGTGGTTTCAGTGTGACATGTGGAGCCGCCTGGTCCCCCTACTCTCCACTCTCTCCCCATCCATTTTCCCAGTATCAGTCTTCATAAAATACTCCTGGGTGGATTATGCAGGCCAGCAGGCCAGGCACACCACTGTAAGGTTGGCCTGGTGTGTGTAAATTGCCTCTCAGTGGGTGGCTATTCTATTTATATTGGTTTAAACTGTTTCCATTGCCAATCCATTATGCTGGAATTCCCCCTTGCTGAGGGCAGCTGTGTTATTCTTTTCTTTGACTGAAGCCCAAGAACTATCTCTCCAACTCCTTGGGAACCAACCCTTTAAGAGTAAACATCTTGAGTCTAATGGGGCCCCTTCTTATCCCACTGCCACTTGCTAAGTTGGAAGCATTCCCCTCTGGCCCCCACCAGTTCATATTGCTCGTTTTTCAAAGAGATGGGAATTGGAGTGGAGTGAGAAAACGACGCGATGCACATTTATGCAGAAAGCCAAAGGAATGCAGTGGGAGTAACACTGTACAAGTATCTCTTGCTTCCTTATAAGGCAAAGGATTCAAGCATCACCATGAAAGATGGTCCAGAATGCCCCAGTTGCATCCACGTGAGCACCCTTCCAAGTGAAATGTCACGTTTGTGAGTGCCCTTTTCTGAACAGAATCTCCCGGCAAATATTTATGGCTTTCTCAGTACTGAACACACATTCTTAAAATGGAAGTTCCATGGTCCAGTTTTGAGTTCGAAACCAGTGACTAAGGGTCGAGAACCAGTGGAACATCAGTAATGTTCATTTCCCCATATAACTGAACATCAATAATATGTATTTCTATTGCTATGACATGATGGAATAAGGAAGCAAGTTTATAAATTTAATTGTTCCCTTGAGTGCCAGGTTTATCACTACAAAGTGTTGACTATTGATAACCCCAGCCACTTGTCCTACAAATATAGACCATTGGTCTTAAGGGAAATCAGGGAAAAAAACTTGGAAATAGCAAACTTAATGATACCTGTGCAAAAGCAGTCCAAAAAAGCCTTTATCTGATGATGTATCCGTTTCATCACTCTTAATTAAGAACTCACACTTAGGGGCGATAATTACTGCAAGGACAAATACAAACTAAAAATAAAACATCTCCCTGTTAAAAAAAAAAGGGCAAAGAGATTGCTCTTTCCTCCCTTTTTTGTAGAGCATTTACTTTAGAAAACTTAAAATTGTATTTTCTCCTCTCTTTAAAATTCTTTTTGAAAACTAGATAGGCCCTTTAAGACCGTGAATGCCTTCCTCTAGAGGAGGAAGGATCTCTTTGAAAGGTAAACATCAAGGAATATAGCACCCTTATTTGAGTGTGTGGGAGGGAGGAGCCTAACTTCATTGGGCACCTGGCTCAAGTTGTGAAAACTACCTCCTGACATAAAAATATGAGAAGTTTGTTTTTTCTTTGGGTAAAGCCCATTAGCTGATACAGATCCTATGTCAATCACCCAGTAAAATTAGGATGAACTATGTGTGTCAAGTCCTCTTACCTCAGAACTAGTTAACTGTTTATCTTGAAAACATATATAGAATAGGTTGTATCTGTTGGGCTGTAGAAGAGGATGCGATTTTTTCTGTCCTTGCAATCTCTTCGTGATTGTCTATGATTTGCATCACATTCTGACTTAATGATTATTCACTGAGAGTGAATTTAAAATACAATCACTAAAATAATAATTAAAAATAATTTTTAATGAAAATTTTTTGTAATTTTGTAATTTTTGTCTACTACTTTTGTAAAGACAATCTCAAGGTTGAAGGAAGATACTGTTTTCAATTGTATTTCCCCAACATTGCCACGTTTTGAAGAAAGAATTTATATGGACTTTGGATGCTATGTGTAATGGAGCAAATTTGTCTTGATTCAAAAGACCTGAGTCTTCCCATCTAATTAATATATCAAGGTTCACTGTGCAAACCAACCTCTGTTCAGTCAAGTCTATAGTCAGACACGAAGTGTTTGTTTTGATTTTGCTTGTATGTGTAACCTACTCTAGGTTCATTAAATTGATATTATCTTGTTATAGTAAAGTCTGTAAAGCAAAAAGAAAAAAAGTTTTCCAAATGTTCATGAGAAAAGCAGATAAATGTAAAGTTGAAAATCATGTCAAAGAAATTTTAAGGAGACAAGAATATTTTTTATGTATGTGAAATTCACATGTATAACAAATTACAATAAAGTATTTCATATTTGAGTAGGATGATTTATTGGAACTGAATTTTAGTTCTTGTATTTAAAGTATATGCCAGTAGTTCTCAAAATTTAATAAGCCTTAGGGTCACCTGGGAAGATTATTTTATTGTAGGGTTCTCACCTCTGAGGTCTTGGTTCAATAGATAAGGAGTGTGTCCCTGAAATCTCCATTTTTTCAGAGCACCCCAACTGATTCTGATGCAGGTGGTTCAGAAACTCTAAATTAAAGAAACACTGGTATATACAATAAATGTATGACATTCCAAATTCCAGGCTAACCTGGAACTAGAACAAATCTAGCCTCACTTTTAAATAAATGAAAAAATTACATTGTAAATTATTATTCTTTTATTCACAGACTTTTTTGCACTATTTTTATATGCCTAGTCAGAAAAGAAAGATACTTACTATCATGGGAGAAAACATAAAATAAAAATGGTTACATTGATGTGCTTCAACATAGCTAAAATAAAGGAAACCTCAAGTTATACTGGAAAGCATTATATTCATTTGCAATACCAGAAACCAGAAAATGAGGTAGGCAAAATTACATTAAAATAAAAATGAAAAGAAAATAATAATTTGGTCTTAAAAATCCATGCCAGAAGTCTTATAAAACAATAGAAACTTTATTTAATTAACCCTGTTGGAACAGAGAATTTGGCATCTGAAATGTCAAACGGATGTCAATGAATGGAGAGAGTTTCAGTCGCTGCTGAAGAGGCATGTGTGGTACCTGGATAGCACACAAAGTAAGGATTTCTGGGAGACAAGTTCAATGGGAATTACTTTGGAAATTTTTCCTTAGGGGCACAAAATTTAAACTTACACCACTATGGAAAGATTAGCACTGTTGAAATTGAACTCCCTGGGTGAGAGTGGTGGCAGAACAGTATCTCCTGTTAAATCTGCTGTCGGAATCCAGCTAACTCCATCTCAATTTCTTTGCTTTTTAAAGCCCCCCGAAGCTTTGTAAAATGCCGCTGATATACTTTCTCTTATGACACAGATCAGTACCGTCATATAGGAAAGTATTCCTTACTCTATCTCCACAGTATTTCCAATATCAGCATTGCCTGCTTAGAATATTTCAAATTAGTGGAGCCTTTAGTTCTAGAAATCATGTCCTGCACTATTCGACCTTACAAAGTGATAGGTCATCTGACAAAACAAAACAGGAATGAAATCCAGCATAAACCCAGTGTGTTGTACAACTGGATGTCTTTTTTTTTTTTTTTTTTTTCATTCCTTTCCTTCTCTGGAGGTATTTTTACATCATTGTCCCTCATCTGCCTATTTTTTTCTGTGTTAATCTTTTATTCATTGTAATTCATCTTTGTGGAACTATTCTTTTATCCCACTCACTGAACACATTGATATATTTTATTATTTCTTTGTTGACCTCTTTTTCTTCACTTTGTTTCCTATATAATATATTCTAATTATGCAGAATTTCTTTTATATCTTAAGGTCTATACCCCAGACTTCTTCCCTCCTTAATTCCATTTACCTTTACTCATTTTTACATTTTACCTATGTCCTCTTTTTTTTCTCTATTCCAGACTGAGTTGTGTTCCCTCAATATTCGTATGTTGAAGCCCTATACCCTGGTAACTCGGAACATGACACTATTTAGAGATAGAACCTGTAAGAAGTAATTAAAGTAAAGTGAGGGTATATGAGTGGCACTAATCCAATATGATGGGTGTCCTATCCAAACAGGGGATTAGTACACAGACCATACAGACTGAAGGATGCCCAGGTGAAGACACAACTAGAAAGTGGCCATCTATAAGCCAAAGAGAGAGGCATCAAAGACACCAAACGTACCAATGCCCTGATCTCAGACTTCAGCCTCCAGAACTACAAGAAAATAAACGTCTGTTGTTTAAGCTACCCAGTCTCTGGTATTTTGTGATGGCAGCTCTGGAAACTAATTTTCTGTTTCCATCCTTTCTCTCCTTTATGTTCTATTAGAGCTCATCCTTACTTTTTGAATGCCCTGGATCCTCTTCACTTCTCTTCCTCCTGTTTATTCACATATCTTCCTCTCTACTGATCAACGCATGAAATATTAAAAATATTCAAAATTTCTATTTTGCTCAAAGCATTGTTCTGTGAGGGTTTCAACTTCTCTGTATTGTAGTTTCATCATCTGTAAAATGGGGATGGTAAAAGTATTAATCTCATATAGGACCATTGCAAAGATTTAATTTATTAACCCAGATAATGCCTAGAACAGTGTGTGGCAAAGAATAAGTCAAAGTAAATATTGAGTGGTTCTATTATTATTACCGCTTTTTCATCCAAAGAGTATCTACTGAGTTTTCACCCTGTGCCAGGAACTATATTCAGAAAGCTCATGGTCAAGTGGGAAAAACAAGACCACATACAAACTCACCAATAAATACTATCAGATTTTGTTACACACTATGCAATCAATTTAAAGGGTGATATGATACATAATGATGCAGCCACTATTTCAAATTGTTTGGTGTTTATGGAAGTCATTCTAATTCTGACAAGAGAGAAAGAAAGAAAGATGGAGAGAAGGAGGGAGGGAGGGAGGGAGGGAAGGAGGGAGTGAGGGAGGGAGAGAGGGAGGGAAGAAGGAAGGAAGGAAAGAAGGAAATCCATCCATGCAAGGCTCAGGTGGCAACGGAGAAAGAAGCAATGAGAATGGTTGGTGCAAAGCCCCTATGGTGGACATGAGTTGGTGATTTGGGGGAACTGAAAGAAGGCAAATACTGCAGAGTAGTGGGTTAAGAAGGCAAGTTACACAAAATGAGGTAGACCGAGGATATAGGTAGGGCCAGTTCATACTGGACGTCATAAGCCACTGAGGCTTTGAGAGGTTACACAACTTGCTGATGTCAGCACTGTATGTCATTTTGTAAAAAGAGCATGAGTAGCTAGACTCAAGAGCGCTTGGGACCCAGGGCTCAAAGCTATCAGGAATCAATTTCTCTTCTCTTCTCTCTCTGTCTCTTGCTATCTCCCCATAACTTGTTTCAGCATTGCTCTGCATCCTATCTTCATCCTCTTCCTCCAGCCTATTGTGCTCTGAGAGGGACATTTCAAGGAGAATTCTACTTGACCCAGCTTGGGTCTCAAGTCCATTGCTGACACCATCACCACTATGAGTCACACACTATGAGTCCCTGTATCCAGGGGAATGACAGTTCCAACTAGGATCACAAGGTTTGAAGGAGTTTCCCAGAAGAAAGAAGGTGCCAGGATGAAGCAATAAATTTCCTCCATAGCCTAAAAGGAAGCTCCTACTGGGAAGCAAATGTCTAAGAATATGGGCTGGGTGTGGCTCTTGGGATGCAAAAAGGAGCTCAGTGGGGGAAGACTGGGAACCATGGAACTGTCTAGCTCTGGGAGAACATTGGTTGCCCAGACTCATTCTTTTGTCTCAGTCTGAGCAGGTGTAATACAACTTTGTAATAAGGTATCATAAGTAATCTTTATCCTTATACCCAGAACTTCGTTGTGAATAGATATTATTATTTCATCAGCAGTTCAGAAACCTGGAGCATTCTCAGACACAAATACTGCATTTTCTGGCTGGTCTTCTCACCATTAAGACACAGGACTTGAGTGTTGGGAAGGTGGCTGGAGCTGATGTATTGCTGAGTGCACACTGCCAAGAGACTGGGGATCCCCCAGAGGGGCAGTGTTGGTCCTCATGTGCTTTACACAAGCTCCTGTGAGCTTAAAGGAACATCTCTGATTGCAAACAGGTACCAAAATGTAGAACGTACATTCTCTTTTATTCTAGTCCTAAGAATTTACCATGAGACACTTGACAGGTAGGTCAATATATATATATATATATGGATATTGCTTATAGTAAAAAATAATTTGGAAAAAAAAAGAAAGGGACATTTTGGGTATGGAATCTGTTTAATGTATTGTCTGCCATGGAAGGAAGGTCCATTCATGCTTTCAGTAAGCATTTATTTCTTACCTCTAGAGGAGACAGCTACTGGGATATCTTCTCTCAGCACAAAAAAATCCCCCTACTTTTAAGGTCCACCTCTGCCACCCCTAACCCCCCCACCCCCATCATACAGATAGGCTGGTAACAGCTATTCAGTCATTCATTCAACAAAGATTTATAGGTTGTCTTTGACTGTTGTAGAAGCTAGAGATCCCAAGAAATCACAATCCTAGTTCTTTACTATTTAGTACAGTGCATCTGTGAACATTTTAGGATATGTCAGCACTATTGCATATATATCAAGGAGTGACTGCTGGGCATAAGATATGCCTATGTTCAACTTTAGTATATACTAGAGCAGTGCTACTGGAAAGAAATATGAGGCAAACTTCGAATATAATTTACAAATTTTAGTAGTTACATTTTAACAAGTAACCTGTTTTAACCAGCTGAAACTGGCAAGCTACTAAGAACTTTGAATGGCCCAGAAATGCCAATCCTTCGGTGGACCAAAATGAAGACTTTCCCTAACCAATGACCATGCTTCCAGACCTACATATGGTTCAATATGAGTACAAGGTAACACAGGTATAATTGCATGGTACAAGGCAATGCTGCATACACAAGCTCGATTTTACAGGATTTTATAAACATTGAGGATGTCATCATTTACATAAGTAATTCTTAAATGTTTCAAGTGCATATGAATCACCTGGGAATCTTGTAAAAGCAAATTCCAAATTGTAGATTGTACACCATTAACAATTACTGTGATGTAGGAGGCCCAAAGTTCACATTTAGAGACATACTGTTATATTTTGAGGAAACCTAAGAAAACTTTTAAAAGGTGAAGTATTTTATTTATTTATTTATTTATTTATTTATTTATTTATTTATAGCTCTCTTATAGAAACACTTAGCATGGCTTTCACAGGGTGTGACTGGAAGTAGGTTAGAACCAATACAAAGCTGCTTCAATTATTCAGATAGGAAATTATAAGAGCCTGAAATCGGGCACTTTGGGCTGGAGATAAGAGAGGGTGAATTTATGAGACATTAGGACTGTTTGAACCTAGTGTGATGTAAAAAATGAAGTCAGGAGAGAGGCACGGAGTCTGACTGCAGACTAGATGGACCATAGTGCTATTATTCATCAAGATAAGAACGACTAAGGGGAAGTGGAAAATGAGTATTTGTCCATTCCAATGCAGAACATGAGCATGCTATTTGAATAGACTATATTGTCAGTTTCTCTCAACCCATCTGCCATTGCTGGCTAGCAATGGTCATAATGTGAGCCATTGTAGTATTAGAAATGGAAGGATTAAACAGAAATAGCAAAAGCTATTATTGCCTCAGAGATGTTTAATGCTCTGACCCCTGAAATAGTCTGAAAATCCATGTTTAACTCTCGTTACAAGTTAGAATAGATTTTTCTAATCAAAATGACTATATAACTCTTCCTTTCCTCAAAGTTTCTAAAGAACCAAAAGATATCTGATTCTTCTGACAGAGCATGGCTAATGGAGAGACTTCAAAGAATATTCAAGTTAAGAGTATTCAAGTTAAGTACACAGAATTGCAACATTATATCCCTCCTGGGTTTGACAAGAAAAGCTTTAGACTTATCAGAGATTAATAATAAGGACACCAAAGCCAGAAACAAACCTTGCAGGGTCTCTCAGAGCCCTCAATATCATGGAATGAGGCCTTAGTCTTATTGTAGTCCTCTTTAGGAAGTTCTCAAGGAAAGAACCTTTTGAGGTTTTGTTTAGTTAGAGTCCACACTTGGATGTATCCTACTGACCTACTTTTTTTTTTTAATTTTTTAATGTTTGTTTTGTTCTGTTTTGTTTTGACAAAGAGAGAGACAGAGCATGCAATGGAGGGGCAGAGAGAAATATGGAAATACGGAATCTGAAGCAGGCTCCAGGCTCTAAGCTGCCAGCACAGAGCCCGATGTGGGGCTCAAAATCGCGTAAACCAGGAGATCATGACCTGAGCCGAAGTTGCCGCTTAACCGACTGAGCCACCCAGGTGCCCCACCTACTGAACTATTAAGATCCAAGTTCTGACATCCAGAATGAGGAGAATTAGAGAGGGAGTCCTTCTTTAACAAATTATATGTGTGTGCACTGAACATTAGCATGGGATGGATTTCAACAATCAGTTACAAAAATGCAGTAGGCTTTTGTTGAACTAAATTGTTTCCTTTTCTCAACACCTCAAAAGGTACATAACAGAGGCTTCCCCTACACTTAAAGAGAGTAACTGGATAGGGTATGAACACTGTACTGCCTCCCTCTGTGAGCTTTCTATTTCTTGCTAGGATGGAATCTGAAACCAAACTTCTATAGTGCTATAGCTCAGATTTTTCCATGATTGCAAGAGCTGCCTCCCAGTGTTAAAAAAATTGCTTTAGAATTTGTCTGGTATTTCTGCTTGAATCTAAGCTGTGTTCACTATAGGATTCAGAACCGAAATGTATTTGAAATATATGCATTCAGTTCAAGGACAATGAGCTAGGATATCCATTTACTCTGACTGGCTTCCAGATAGCTGCTCAAATCCTTTCTTAAGGAATCTCCCATAAGCAACATTAAAACCAAAGAGAGGTTTTCCTAATGCCTGCTGGGCATCAAAGAGCTGAAGCTTCCATTAGCTTGGTGCCAGCACAGAACTGGCAAGAACAGTGGCAGCAACATCAGCCTTGGAAGTGCCCCAGTCCTTCCTGCGCTAACAGTGATGCCTTTGAAATGTTGGCAATGAGTTACCGTTTGGGGATCAGCAGTGATAGGACACATTGTTCAGTGAGATAGAGCTCAAGAGAAAGAAAATGGTGGAACCCCTCTGGCCACCCCTTCTCAGTCTTCTCCAGCTGTTCTCTGCTTTCTAACCTCTACACAGTAATGTGCAAAGAGGGCTTTTAGTCTCCGAGAACTCCTCTCTTATCTATCCATATTCATTCCATAAGTGATAACGTTTGGTTCATGGCCATACACCAATGATTATCACATTTGTACATCCAGCCTAGATTTCTCCCTAGATCTCTTGATTTGTACATCAAAACAGCTGTTGTGGGTTCCATCTGGATATCTAGTAGGTATTTCAAACTTACCATAACCAAAATTTGATTTTGATTTTCCCTCTAAATTCCCCTCCTTCCATACTTTTTTCCTTCTCCAAATGCCAAATTTGTTCTTCAAATTGTCCATACCAAAAATGTTAATCCCCTTAGATTCCTTTCCTTGTCACACCCCACGTTCAGTCCTCCAGCAAATTCCCAGAGTTTTTATCCTCAAAATATATCCCATATCCATTCCATGTCTACTGTTGCTACTTGGCCCAAGGCTCCATTGTGTCTGACCTGGACTATACATATTAGCTTCCTCACTGGTCCTCTGGATTCTAATTTTGCCATCTTAAAAATGTCTCTCAATAAAACAGCCAGAGCAATACATCTAAAGAATGTATCATACTCTGTTGAAAAGCTTGCAGTGGCTCCCCGTATAATCAGGATGGCCAAGTCTAAATATTCATTGTGTCCTGCATGCTGGGGACCTTGAACCCCTCAAGCCCCAACTCCCTTCTCTTTCCTGCCCACACTGTCCTTTCCAGGTTGACATGCTTACTCCCAATTCAATAGCCATTGACTTAGCTGTTCCCTTTATTTGGAACACCCTTCTGAAAAATATCCACATGGCTTTCTTCCCCCATTTTCCTCAATCTCTGCTTGAATGTCACATGATGGAAGTGGCCTTCCTTGAGCAGACTGTGTAAAAAAGCAGCCCTGATCCCACACTTACTTTATCTTGCTTCTCTTCTATCTGTCACCAGCTGATTTGCTATATACACATTTACTTGTTTACTTGTCTATTTTCTGTTTCCCTAATGGAATGGAAGCTCCAAGAGCTCAAAACTTTTGTTTGTTTGGGTTTTTTCATTGTTTATCTCCAGGGCCTAGAATAGTGCTTAGACTATAGAGGGCTGGAAATAAATATTGAAAGAATGATCTGTGGAAATAGAATGGGGGTTCACAGGTCAGGTTGACATCAATTGATGTGGGGACATTAATGGCATACATATTTGTGGACTCTGGTAATTCAAATCTTCTGGGAGTGGTGCCTTAAAATCTGATATTTAGATAGCTTGCAGGAGATTATGATAATCACTGAGACTTAAGAACCATGAAACCTAAACACTAGTTCTCTGAGCTCCTGGAGAACAACCTCTGAGAGCTCCTGAAACTCCTCGGGAAGTATCTGAAAGGGCTAGAATTCCCAATTATGGGTCAGGCCAGAGTCAGACACAATGGTTTTATGACTGGCATAATGGCCCTGTTCTATCTGCAGATGGCTCCAGAACAGGAAGAAATATGGATTACAATGGAAGGTGAGCAACTCAGACATTTTACTTAAAAAATCTCTGTCTAGCCCCTTCTGTCTTCCTGGAGAGACACCAAGACTACCCACAGCCAAAGAGGAAATGTAGAACTGCTCCCAATTTGTACATGCATGGAGGCAGAGGGTGAAGGGGAGCCTTGGCTTCACAGCCCTAAAGACAAAATCTATATTTTGCTCCATATGGACTGAGGGTAGAAATGAGACTTATTACTGGGTATGTAACGGACAGAACCCTGGAATGGAAGTCACGACATCCAGTGTCTGGTCAGAGATCTGTCTCTAATTGGATGTGTGACTTCAAGTGCACTATGGAATAACTCAACTCTCTCTTTTGTAAACTGAAGTTCTTCCTTACTCCAAGGGCCTGCTGGGTCCATGGCATGATCTCAGCCCTCCCGTAATGTAAAAGAAATATCCCTGATGTACTATTCTATCCTGAAAATTATAAGAAGCCTGTCAGAGTACTGGAAGAGTAGATGAGGGCAAGAACTAAGGAACAAGAGCTACTTACAGATATTCCAAGTCAACTGATATGGAATGGGATTAAGAATCTAGGAAAAGAAATAAATGCTCGCTCATTTATACTCAGTCTTTCTCATCCCAAGAAACAGACAGAGGGGGAAAGGCCCAGGTCCATTAAATGCTTCGTTGTCACTTTGCCATGAATTGGTTAGGCCAATTGCATTAGGAGAGGACCTGTCAAGTCTGATGATGTCCTTATCTACAGCAGGAAGAGTAAAAATGATGTTCAGTTTGAGGGTGTCTTAAGTACTGTAATTGTAACACTAGTTTACTTTAATCTTGAAAATATCCGTTCTCCTCCTGAACTCAGACAGCACTGAAAATGACTTGCTTTTCTTTTCCCTGAGCAGGCCAGATGAACAGAAGTGCATTTTCACAGTGCTCCTCTGGGGTGGTAATGTGGACACATGTATGCAGCAAGGTTTTTGCAAGTAGATTAAGTGAAAGGACAAGTTTAACACAGAGGCTCAGCAGTTCTGCTAGGATCTCACTTGCAAACAGCCATGAAAAAAATTACGCAGGAGGGAATGGGTTGATGCTTGCTGTCTGCTGCAGGGCATCTCAGAAGCAGCAAAGGAAACCACAGACCTGGCCAAGGATTGTTGCGTCTTAACTAGCTTCCCTGGGGAACATGGCGCCCGATATTATCTGGGAACTAGATGGAAAATGACAAGCACATAACACTCCTTCACAGGTATATAGTGCTTTTCATATTCAAAGCTCTTTAATGCTTCCCTCAGGAATCTTGTGAGATAAGAGAGGAAGTGATTATATCCCCAGTTTGTGAAAGGGAGAATCAAAGCTGAAGGGTCAAACAATTTGCACAGAAAATAATTGGAGTCAGTGTCCAAGCAACATCAGGCCTCAGGGGTTCCTGGTGTTGAAGCCAGAGCTCAGAAAAATGAGGCCCAGAGCCTGGATCTGGAAAGCTTATATCAAAGGAAAGAAGTACCCAAGGAAGGTCTCGTAATTAAAAGTGATTGGACAAAACTCAGTCATGGTGCAGAATAACGCAGGCAGATCCATAACTGAAATGACAAATAAGTGGCACTTTGCTGAAAATTGAATTAATTTCCTAGAGCTTATTTCTGTAGGCATATTGCCATTTGATGGACATCAGCTATGCATTGATAAGAAAGCAGAGATTGGAATCAAGAAAACTCTGGATGCTTGAATTCATCTCTAAAGAATAGTTGCAATATTTCAAAAGGAGCTTAAAGTTAACTTGAATTAACAAAAGCTTAAATATAAATCTCCCTTCCTCTATATCTAGCCCTTTTGTTTCTTTCTTCCATTCAACTCTTTTTTTCTTCAGTGCTATTGGCCAAAAGAAGGAATTACCAGAAGAAAAAAATAAATTAGATCATCTTTCACTCAAAGACTACAAGAACGCCTATTTGTAGCTCTGATACAACCTTATCCATAAATAGAGATATCTTCATTCAGGCGTCTTTAATGCTTCGTTGAGAAGAACATGCTCTGGTGAGTACTCCTGAATCACACCTGAAGGTCTATATAAACCATGGATACTACTAAACCCTATGTATACTGTTTTCTTTGTTCTTTCCTATTTGCACATATATGATAAACTTTAGTTTATAAATTAGGCACCGTAAGAGATTAACAATAGCCAATAATAAAATAGGACAATTATAATAATATACTGTAGTAAAAGGTATATGACTGTGATCTCTCTCTCTCTCCCTCTCTCCTCTGTCTGTCTCTTTGTCAAAATATCTTATTGTACAATACTCACCCTTCTTCTTGTGATTATGTGAGATGACACAATGTCTACATGATGAGATGAAATGAGGAGAATGACACAGGCATTGTGGTAGTGTTAGGCTAGTATTGACCTTCTGACAATTTGTCAGAAAGAGGATCATTTGCTTCTGTAACATGGTTGACAGCCAGGTAACTGAAAACACGGATAAGGGGGGACTACTGTATTCATAGCTATTATATGGAGACATCGCTTCAAAAAGTTTGTTGTTTCATTGTTTCCCTGAAAATCACATGAAATAATACATATATAAAAGTCTACGTAGTAACTGATGGAAAGGAAATATTGAACCAAAGTTAGCTTTAAAATAGAGCATTTTAGCTTGTACCATCTAGCCAATTACACAAACTTAGTGACTGAAAACAATACAAATTTACTACCTAACAGTTCGACAGGTCTCTCTGGGCTAAAATCAAGGTATCCACAAGGCTGAACTCTTTTCTGGAGGCTGTAAGAGAATCCATTATAATGTTCCATCTCTCTGCCTTTCTTTTATAGTCACATCTCCTCTGACTCTCTTCTGCCTTCCTTTTTCATTTTAAAGTAACTTTGGGATTCCATTGGGCCCTTCTGAATAATTCACAATACTGTCTCTATCTCAACTCATCCTACCTCACAGTAATCACCTGTGGTGGGCTGAATAATGTCCCCTAAAAGAGATCCATGTCCTAATCCTTGGAACCCATAAATGTTACCTTCTAGGGCAAAAAATAAAATTAAAAAAAGACTTTACAGACATGATTCAATGATGTGTCATGAAATGGGGAGATTGTCCTAGATTATCAGAGTAGCCTTTAAAAGCCATCACAAGTGTCTTTATATAAAGGAGGCAGAAGGAGATGATATGCACAGAAGAGAAGACGTGACCACAGAGACAGAGATCTGAGTGATGTAGCCACAAGCCAAGGAATACTAACAGCCACCAGAAGCTGGAAGAGGCAAGGAGAAAACTCTCCCCTAAAGCTTGGAGGGAATTTCAAGACTGTCCTCATCTGGATTTCGGCCCAGTGAGTCTGATTTTAGAGTTCTGGCCTTCAGATGTGTGAGACAACATATTTCTGTTTTCTAAAGCCGCCAAGTGTATGGCAACTTACTAAGCAGCCATAAGAAACTAATATAGCAAACATAATTCCACCGCGACCTTAATTCTCCTTTGTCATGTAATATAACCTGGTCCCAGGTTTTGAAGATTAGGACATAGACAACGCAGAGGGACCATTATTCTGCCTATTACACTCCTTTAGCCCATTAGCTCCATAAGTGTATCCCTATAGCTCCCTCCATTCACTACCACGTAACACATTGCACCGTGGCTCCTCTTTTTTCAATTCTGTAGCTTAGTGGCTGAGAGTGTTGGTTCTGGAATATAACCTCTTCAACACTTACTAGCTGTGCGATCCAGGAAAGTTGCTTGATTTAGTTTTCTCACCAATAAAGTGGGAGATAACAGGGGTGCCTGGGTGGCTCAGTCGGTTGAGCATTCGACTTCAGCTCAGGTCATGGTCTTGCAGTTGGGGAGTTCGAGCCCCGTGTCGGGCTCTGTGCTAACAAACAGCTCAGAGCCTAGAGCCTGCTTCGGATTCTGTGTCTCTCGCTCTCTCTCCCTCCCCTGCTCATGCTCTGCCTCTCTCTGTCTCTCAAAAATCAATGTTTAATTTTTTTTTTAATAAAAAAAAAAGCGGGAGATAATGTATCACCACCTCATAGGATGGTTAACCTATTAAATGATATAATGCATGTGAAATTCTTAGTGTTGTTTGCACACATAATCTTTCAACAATGTCATATAATATTATTGGTATCCTTTTCATGACCACCATCCTCATCAACATCTAGGTAGTAGAAGGAGCATGAGTATATCAGTTTTCTATTATGTAGTAATTGAAATAATGGCTTCAAACAATCATTTATTACTTTATAATCATATGGGTCATAAATTTTCGCTGAGCTCATATGGGCAATTCTTCTGCTTGTCTTACTTTTGCTCACTCATGTGGGAGCATGCAGCCTAGTAGGCTTCACAGTCCAGGTCCAAGACAGGCTCGGTCCCGTGGATGGTGGTTGATACTGATGAGCACAAGCTGTTGCACCCTAACGGAAACTATCTCAGGCTCCTTTCCATGGAAGTCTGAAGAGGAGACCTTTGTCTTGAGACCTAGGCTCAAAACTCCCAGTTGTTGCTCTGCTACTTTCTGTTGGTCAAAGCACGTCCCAGGGACAGCCTAAATTCAGAAGAGTGGCAAGAGCTCTATTATAACCAGCTTTGGGAAGATAGCTGTGGATCTGAAGATTTGCAAATGCATGACCTTGGGCAAATCTCATAACCTCCAGTATGATAACAATAGTTATTTTTCTTTAAATGTTTATTTTTGAGAGAAAGACAGAGCACAACCCTATGCATGAGCAGGGGAGGGGCGGAGATAGAGGGAGGCAGAGGATCCCAAGTGGGCTCCCCGCTGACAGCAGAGAGTCTGATGCAGGGTTCGAACTCACAAACTGCGAGATCATGACCTGAGACAAAGTCGGACGCTTAACCAGCCGAGCCACCCAGATGCCCCACAATAGCAACATTTAAAGGGTCATTGTATGCCAAACACTGTGATAAAATCCAGACATACTAAGACAGACTGAGACATGCCCCCTCCTCTAAAGAAAATATTTATAAAACCAGTGTAATATTTATTGTAAAGGATTAGTGTGAGGACTAAATAGATAATATATATGAAACGTCTAGTATAGTGACTGGTAGTAACTGACATGTAGTAGGCACTCAATAATTAAGAGCAACCATTATTACTGAATTTTCATATGAATGCCCAGATTTCACTTGTAAATGGATTTGAAAGCCATGTCACCTGTATTAGTCTCCCGAGGCTGCCCTAAGAAAATACAATAGACTGGGTGCCTTAACAACAGAAATTCATTTTTCATAGGTGTGGAGGCTGATAAGTACAACATCAAGGTGTCAGCAAGGCAGGTTTCATTTTGAGGCCTCTTTTCCTGGCTTGTAGAAAGATGCCATCTCACTGTGTGATCACATGACCTCTTCCTTATGTATGGGTGTGAAAAGAAAGAGGCAAGCTTCCTGCTCTCTCTTCTTATAAGGACACTAATCCCATCATGAGGGCCACACCCTCACAAACTCATCTAACCCTAACTACCTACCAAAGGCATTATATCTCCAAATACAATCACAATAGAGGCTAGGACTTCAATATATATGAATTGGGGTGGAAGCAGGAGGCTGTGCACAAACATTCAGTCCTTAACACCATCCAAAGCTTTTCATCTTTCAGGCCCAGAGGATAAAAAGCCTAGATGTGAGGTCTTTAGTGGACTGGAATTGATTCCACAGCATTGAATTGGAGCCATCTTTTAAGTAAACATTTATAATCAAAACTAAAAGCTTGCATTCAACCTCAGATTTGTTCTATAAAGACAATCATATGCATAGGGTGCAATTATCAGAGCCATAAACACATAATGCATTAATTCACTCTTCAACAAGGACAGGTGTTTAAATGCTTTTCACTGTCCAGGGAGTGGCAAAGCCTGGGTAATAACTTCAGTTTCAGACACAGCTTATTTTTTTGTTCAAAGGCTTATCGCAAATCCTGGGTGTCAGAACGAGGCAGGATGAAAAGAGAACATAACTGGGCATTGGACCACCTGGTATACAGACCCAGCATTAGCACTAACAAGCTCTGTGACCTAAAGGAAGCTATATAACCTCTCAGAGCCTCGGTCTCTTAATGCACAATAAGTGCAGAAATTGGCTTAGTGTTTTTGTGCTGTGTGCCATGGTGCCCTGGGGTAACATAGACCTGCAGCAGGAATAGGAGGCATGGACAGCTTGAAAGCCTCAACATCTATACCCACCCAGCTCCCCTCCCGTGTCTAAGCCTCACTTGAGTCACTTGAAGAAAGGATCCAGTGGAGGAAATAATGTAAATGATTGGAGGTCAGTGGGCTATATCAGAGAGTTCAAGCTTTAACATGCTTACAAAGCAACTGAGGATCTTGTTGAACTTCAGATTCAGATGCAATAGGTCTGGATTCTTTTTTTAATGTTTATTTATTTATTTTTGAAAGACAAGCAAGAGATCAAGAGCAGGGGAAGGGCAGAAAGAGAAAGAGAGAGAGAGAGAGAGAGAGAGAGAGAGAGAATCCCAAGTAGGCTCCGCACTGTCAGCAAAGAGTGGATGGGGTATTTCCAAGAAGCTCCTATGTGATGCTGATACTGACTGTCCCCTGATCGTACTCTGTATAGTAAGAGACTAGATTACAATTGAATCTTTAAGTCCACATTTTCATTTACTAAAGAAAAATATTTCTAGTGTGGGAGTATAGGTATCAAATGACAAGAGACCAAAGAAGTTTTGTAATCATAGGGATATTCCAACCGATCTCATAGCCAAAAAAGCTTTCCTCCAGAAAAAAAGAGGTCTGAAAATACGTTTGGAAGGACAAGTACAGCTGTACTGACTTAGCTGAAGTTTGTAGGTGCCTCAACCTTCGTGTGGAATTCAAAGCAAATCTCTTCGAGGGTTCAGTGCAATTCTATTACCTTTCCCATTGTTCTTTTCATTTTCTCACTCCTCTGCCCTGCCTGTTTCCAGGTGAGATGGGAAATAGAAGGGCCAAAATACCAATAATAAGAAAGGATTTTCTCACAGTATTTGCAGTCCAGCTGGAATTGGGAAGTAACAAAAAATCTCACAAGCAAAGCAAATCTTGTGGCCATCCAATTTGGTAGAGCCCTGAGCGACTGACTAAGAATCTAATGGGGAGGCTCCCTAAAGTTTTAGGCCTCTAAAGCCTACCCATTATTCATTTCAATACCAGAAATTTCCAGTCCGTACTGCTCTGGTTCTCCAACAAGGTGGGTGATTAGCTTCCTATCTGCCTGGTCAGGGAACTAGTCTTAACACTATTATGTTCAGACGCATAAACCTCCCTGATGAACCATATTACTAAGGTTGCAAAGATAATCCAGAGACAAATAGTGTGCAAAAGCACATGAAAACTGCAAAGATGAATTAAATTACATTCCAGAGACTAAAGAATAAATTGGAAATGAGGCAATTTTTTATTCAAGAAGACTTTCTCCCAGTTCTCTCCAAATGTAAACATGCGGCTCTCTGCAGAGGATGGGGTCACCCACTGCCTGGGGAAAGCAGCTTGAATTTTATTACCTTGGTGATCCCTGGCAGCATACGCACTTCAGGAGGCACAAACCCTGCTCCCCTTTACTTTGTCTCATGTGCTGGTTTCCAGCTCTCATAACATTTTAATTAAATTTGGGCTTGTCTTTCTCTCTCACCTTACTCTGCATCAAAGGAGAGGCTTTTCACATGCAGCCTGGCTGGGGTCCCTGAAATTCTTCCATTCCAAGAGCAGGCTGCTTTGCCATACAAGGAGAGCGGCAATTAAATCAAAGCAGAGGTAACCTACAGCTTCTCTAAGAGATAGCTGCGCAAAACTTCAATGTGACTTATATATGAAGGTAATGAATTCTATAATGCAAATTTATATACAGGTCAAATAAGAAATGGCTTTGCATTTGATAGTACACTGGGTATTAGGTAGTTGTCACACAATAAATAATTCATCTTGCGTAGTCACTTGCTATGTAAATGATAGTCTATGTATATTAACGCATTTAGCACTCAGAATAAAATGGACAGCTGGGGCCAGATGAATCTCTCTCTGGACATATTACCATTACTGCTCCCCAGTGAGTTTAACTCTTCACTTCTGAGGATGGTAATGAGGATATTAATTGAATAGGGCATGGATTCATTTTGATGAAGTCAGGGTTACACAAAAACAAGTGAATAATTTTAATACACCTTGATGACATTGACTTTGGCACAGTTTGGGTTAACAGTAATGACCCACAAATCAATCTGGTTGGGATTCAATGGAATTCAGGAAAATAACAAAGGTTAGCTATTTTCAAGTGACAAACTCTATTTACATTCATTTTCCTTAAATTCCATTTGGCCACAGGAAAAATACACTTAACTCTCTAACCATTCTACCAGGTTTCTTGGTTTCTTCCAAAGCAGCCATTCATGGAACCTCTGTATTAACATTTCCTATCCATTTGGATACCAAATCCATGGAAAACAGAAATCATGTTCTCACTTTGCTTCATAATCGAATCATAAAAAATAAAATTTCCTGTGATGTCTGAATGTTCAAATCTTTGCGAAATTCCAACCAAAACATGTTTGATACTGGTAGTGTTAGGCAACATCTCCCCACCATATGTCTATTTATGTTGGACTGAGGTGTGTTTTGAGAAGTCTCCTGAACACTGTTCAGCACCAGCATTTAGATGATGGTTTTGTAGGAGCTTGTATCAATCACAGTTCATCCAGAGCAAAAGCAGAAACAGTAGGATGCATATGAATTTATGCAAGGGATGAGCAATTTGGGACTGGCTAATCCAAGACTAAAGTATACAGAATAGCGATTAGGAAAGAATGATCTCAGGCAGGCAGAAACCTGAGGAACACAAGCTGACGCTTGTCAACCATACGTGCCCCTTAGGAAGAAAGATCCAAGGGGAAAGAAGACCCATTACAGATTCAAATGCTATTTGGAGTCTCTGGGCTCAGGGAAGGACTTCCAACTAATTAAAATAGACCCACCAAGGAAAATCTCCCTTTTGATTTGCTGATGACTGATGCATGCAAATAACCAGATTCACAGCAGCACCTTCACAGCACCACCTAGCTTGACTGAATAACAAAGGGATGTGTTATGCTACAACACGGACATTGTCTCCCTCTGACTATAGCCCATCCTACCCAGAAACATTCTAGGAATGGAGTTCTGGGGACTGTAGTTCAGCTTAGCCAAGTTGCCAACATCTAAAAGCAATCACAGAGCTAATATAAAAATGTGTCTAGATCCATCAACCCTGTAAATGTGTGTGTTTTCCTGGGGAGAATTTAGTAATTATATAAATGGAAGAGTTATATAGCCAAATGCTATAGCACTTTGGAACTCAAACAGCTTAGTAGTGGAAATCTCTCTTGGACTTACTTTGTTGAGCATTTCCATAAGAGGGATGTTTCCTTCTAACATTGCAAGATTAATGCCAAGAGATAGAGCCACATGGCTCCAGTTCTGCTGCCACTAACTAGCTTCCAGCTCAGACACAAATGATCGTAGCAACAGCAGAAGCAGCAGCAATAGGGAATGATTTGCTTTGGAATGGTTCCTCTGTCCAACTGATGAGATTGAAGAACTCAACCTCAGGGACAAGGATAATGATAGATTCATGAGTATATGTTAACATACCTGAGATATAAAGGAGACACTTGACAGAGTGGGGGTTCTAAAAGGCTAGACAGGGGCGCCTGGGTGGCGCAGTCGGTTAAGCGTCCGACTTCAGCCAGGTCACGATCTCGCGGTCCGTGAGTTCGAGCCCCGCGTCAGGCTCTGGGCTGATGGCTCAGAGCCTGGAGCCTGTTTCCGATTCTGTGTCTCCCTCTCTCTCTGCCCCTCCCCCATTCATGCTCTGTCTCTCTCTGTCCCAAAAATAAATAAACGTTGAAAAAAAAATTTAAAAGGCTAGACATTCTGGAATCAGTTATGTGGGGAATTAGAACCATTGGAATTTGAATAGTGATACATATGGAACTATAGTTGTCCTCTCCAGCTACTGACATCTCAGGTACTGATATGGCAGCTGCATATTCATTTTTATATGGCAAGTGGCCATGGAATGTTCTGTGACACTGAGTCACTATTATAGAGTGATGCTAAGGCAGGGCTTAGACTAAGGTCTAGAAGACTTCTAAGACCTCTAGAAGAGCCGATGGACAAGCAGTCAGAATAACAACAAGCAGCTGTCAGGGTGGGGTTGAAAGTAGAATCTGAATCTCAGGAAAGGTAGACAAAGGAAACAAAATGCATGACAGCAACATGGTAATACTATACAACCAAACTCAGAAATAAATACATAGGAATACAGAAACCTCTCCACAGCCAACAAACTAGTCCCTGAAGGTCACAGAAACCTTGCTATCTCTAGGAATATATCCATTTTTCCATCCAGTTTGGCTACAAAGTAAAACCTGGCTTTCAGGTCCACCTGATTCCCTTGTGGAATTCTTTTCTTTTTTTTTTTTTCTTATAGAGTTCTAATCAACAGCTTACCACTAACCCCACGTGTTCCTCAGATAAGAAAGAGGTAGAAATATATCCATTTTTCCATTTGAGTTGGGCTACAAAGTAAAACCTGGCTTTCAGGCCCACCTGATTCCTTTGTGGAATTCTTTTCTTCTTTTTCTCATAGAGTTCTAACCAAAAGCTCACCATCAACCCCGGGTCTTCCTTAGATAAGAGGGAAGCAAGTTCTTAGTGGAAATCTCAGAGACAAACAAGGGATACTATAACCATCCCAATAAGGAAGCAATTAACTCTAACTTGTCATCAATTAAAAAAATATATATCATTTGGCTAAGTTAGTATATTAGAAAACTTAAAAATCAGTATAATGCTGCCCTCCACCCTTCCCATGGGGAAAGTTATAACATGGTAAAACACGAACAATATAAACATACATTAAAGAACAATTTATTACTACATTATGAAAATGGGATGAGAAATCCAGAATCCCTTGAATTTCTTGGAGGAGAGTAGACAGGAGAGATGGAAAACAAAATATATGAAAACATATAAAAGAGGTTTTTATTAAAATGGAGGTCATCAAAATTCCACCTAGAGTTCAAGAAATTTGTATATGTGGCCTTGGCAGTGAATACACCTATTTCATATCTTTATATATAAATATAGAATATATATCTTTAACATGGATTTGGTTTTCTTCTGGGGTCGCACAGCTAGAACTGTCAATAGAATGGGAGACAAAGATGTGGCAGGTGTCATCAAAAGATGGAGATAAAGAGAGATGAGGTGGGAGAGAAGAGAAACAGAAGCAGTGAGTAAACGGAGAAGATTGGGACAAAGAAAGAGAATGAGAAGGCAAAACAAAAAGAGGAATCCTGTAGAGGAAGGGTGAAAAAGAGGGCAATAAAAAGATGGAAGAGGAAAATGAAGACAGAAGAGGCAGAACACAGTTTAACAAATTTCCAGAGAGCTCTCCACTGTATGAATGCATTTTTCTGTATGCCTGAAGCACAAACCATAGTCTAACACAGAAGAAAGCAAAGATGAATAAGGAAGAGAGAAATAAAATGTACGATGAAGGTTAAGATGCCCTACAGTAAGTCTTAATATTAAAGACAAAAAGAATGGGCTTCTCACTGACCTCCTTAGATCTTTAATATAATTAGACAAAAAGCCAGAGAAAGATTTTTAAGCAGCACTGAATAGAGAAAAGGGGATGCACTTTGGAATTAAAAGTTGTACTCCTGCGATCTTTGTTCCCCTTCCTTCTGGTGGCAGAGGAATCACCACATCTAACCTCCAGGAAGGCCTTTCCATTCCTTTTCAGACTTCTCAGTCCACCATGTGTTGCCCATTTCGTGAACCTTCAACCTCCCTTGACTACTAGATCCCTCCCTTCAAAAGCCAAAACCCAGTGTATCATTTTCCATCCCCCATGTCCCCACATCCCCTCTAGCTATTGCCATGCCTATCTACTCTTCAGGAAGAGGCGATCAAAGAGTTCTTTAAAAAGTACATCCCATCATGTTTCTCTTTCAAAACCCTTCTAAGGCTTCCTGTTGTATTCTCAACATCTTTAGCATTTGATCTACAAAGCGGTGCCTGCTCCAGCCCCTACCTACTCTCAGTCACCTACTATGTTGTCGCCACATGGACCTTCTTTACATTCCTGGAACACACCCGGTGCCCAGTTCAGTTCTGCCTGCACCTGTTCTTCCCTCTGCCCGAAAGTTTTGCCTGGACTTTCAAATGCTATCCTTTAAATTAAATGTTACGTCCTTAAAGAGGCCATCCTTTTGAATAGAAAATAAATGATGCTACATCACACCCTCTACTTCTATCATGACTCTTTTAGAATGTATGTTTTTGTGTGTGGATAGCTCTGGAATGTCTGCCTCTCCCACCAAAGTGTAAGAACAGACACTACATTTTGCTTCAGTATCTACAAAAATAAACTCACTAGTCAGCCTAGGAGCAGATCTTCTGAGTAGAGGAGTAGGTGCTTCTGCCTTTTGTCCAAGGGTTTTTATATTGTGAACCTCAGCAATGCCTGGAGAATTCATCATCTAAGTCAAACATTTCCTGTAAAGGGCCAGATAGTAAATATTTGAGGTTTTGCAGGCTATGGATCCTCTGTTGCAACTACTCAGCTCTGCCTGTAGGGTGAGAGCAGTCGTAGCTAATACGTAAGCAAATAAGCATAGCTGTTTTCCAACAAAACATTATTTAAGAACGCTGAAATTTGGATTTCACATTATTTTCACATCATGAAATATTATTCTTCTTGGATTCTTTTTCAAATTTAAAAATGTAAAAATTATTCTTAGTTTGGGAGCCATCCAAAAACAGGCAGAAGGCTGGATTTGGCTTGCGGGATATAGTTTGTCAACCCTGATCTATGTTATAACCACTTGTCATCTGGTACTCTACTTCCCCTTTCCAACCTTTACTTCGTTGTAAAAAAACAACAACAAAATGACAATATCAACAATAACAAATACTGCTTCTTAGAGAAAATAATCTGATCACAGGGCATACACACATACTCTTAGACTCATGTCAACCTTCTTTCACGGGCCGTAGAAACCTCCTGGAGGAGTTGGATGAGCCCACACCCGGTCTGTGCACTGGCCATGTTGGATATCTTTTCCATCCTTGCCCTACTCACCCTTGCTCAGTTCTCAGCCCCCACTGGAGGCTGCTCTCACATTTCTCTGAACCCTCCCCTCCCCTTCAGAAGCCAATGGTCACTACTTTTTTAGGAGAACTTCCTTCCTTCTTTGAAGCTAGTTGACTGTTCTGTGTTTCTGGACATCTGTTCTTACCCCATTTGGCAGACACTCTAGGTTGCTTACCCAGTAGCCATTTAGTCCATAGTGTTGAAAGACACTATGTGTAAGAAAAAGTTTTACAAATGTATCTCTGAAACATTCAGATTTGGAGAAATAAGTTATAGTAAGTTAGGGAACCCTGAGAAATTTTTTTTGCATTTAAGAAGGACTTGGCTGATAAGCTAATGAATTTAAAATCAATTGGAAAACTAAAGTTTAGTCTTTGTCTTAATGCAGATATTACTGTGTGGTTGTATGTGAGTTAAACTCTTAGGAGACCTACCTGAAGGTTGAGGTGTATATAGTATACCAGGTCCCCTCTTCAAGGCCTTTGTATCCCTCTCCCAGCTGCTGGGAAGATCCACAGCTGCTGGCCCACAGCTGGACCCTCACTGGGAGCTGCCCTCTACAGGCAGGGAACTTCCTCACCCAGGGTTCTGAGCCCTGCCCTGGGGCAGTGTGTGTGTGTGTGTGTGTGTGTGTGTGTGTGTGTGTGTGTGTGTCAGTGGCCTATGACTATTAGATGCTGGGATACAAAGGCCTAGCCCTCTGTCTAAAATCAAGACAATTTTTAAGGTCATCCAAGCTCCAGAGTTTCCTCTGGAATATTGTCTGAGTCTCAATTGCAGTCACATTGTAGAATGGGGCAGTTCTACCTTCCTCACTCTCTTAAAAGAATATCTCCAGAGAGTACTCTCCAGTAAGCCTTTGGTGTGCAATTCTCCCTCTCAGTGTTTTCCCAGGAAAACCAATCTAAGACAAAGGTGAGTTCTGAAAAAAGTAGAGCATGTATATTTACTTTTTATCTACTTGGTTGAAAATTTTATTTCTCAGGAGATGAATAAAACAATATGAGGGAATTGCTAAACTTAGCTTATTTCTGAATAAATTTTAAAAGAGATAAATTCTTGCTGAAGTAGAAGATATGAAAACAAGGAAAAATACAGTCTTCTATCAGATATTTTAAATAGAATTTTTTGATACAGGAAAAACATAAATGTATTCTTTTTTACTGAAAGCCCAGAATAATAACAATCCCAATTAAGAATAAAATATATTAAATGAAGACAGAAACAAAGTAGGGTCACAAAGAACTGTGATGAAATTATTTTTAAAAAAACATACATTGCATTAGGACAAGAGGAGGATCATACAATAAAGAGACATAAAACTAAACCAGAAAGGGTTAAGCCTAAGATTAGCTAAAATATGCAAAAGAACGATAAAGGAAACTAAAATTTTTTTATGGTTTTAATTTTCCCTCCTAAGCGTTTAAACTTGGAAACAAGCTACAGATCATTCCAGTGTTTTCTTTACCAGCTCCTTCTCCTTCTATATGAATACAGTTCTTGAAACTAATAGGTGCTTAATAAAATAGAGGAAAAAGCAAAGATAGGAAGGAAGGAAGGAAGGAAGGAAGGAAGGAAGGAAGGAAGGAAGGAAGGGGGGAGGGAAGAAAGAAAGAGGGAAAGAAAGAAAAGGAGTAAATACTGTAATGTAAAAAGGCAATAACAACAACAACAACAAAATACAACAAAGAGAGAACAATGGTGCTTGATCCTATTATGTTTCTGTATTTTTAATTTAGGAAAATAATAGTTGACATGATAAAATAAATAGTGTTAAAGAGAAATTGGAGTCCAAAAGAGGCAGCATAATGGAAAAAATAATAATGCTTTATTTTTTGAGTCTTTCAGAACTGGGTTCAAATCATAGCCTTATGACTTTGAACAAGTTGTATACAAATATTTCATAAATCTTTTTTGATGATCTGGTGATTATAAAAATTATAAAGTACAAAATGGTTGACATTAATCAAGATATTGCTAACTAGATATTTAGCTAGCTATCTTCTATCATCTGTTCATCATGAACCCATCGTATTCATTGCTTAGCTATCCTGTCTGGAGTGTATCCTTCCTGGGCCCACTTTACAATCTGTTGAAATTATGTTTATCCATCAAGACAAACCTTGGCTTTGCTCATGTCTTCTATGGAATATGTCTTTCTACTTTTACTTGAATTTTCATTTATACTCAGTTTAGAGTATCAATAATTTACTTTGTACCTTAACCCCCAAATCTGCATCTTCCTCTTTTGACACCATCAGATCATCTAGGATATGTTCATATACATACTAGTGTCCCAATAAATATATATTCATTATATAAACAAGAAAAAATGTAATAAGTATGCCAAGTGTACATTCAAAGAGTTAAATTCGTCAAAGTTTGTACAAGGAACTCAGCACAGATTGTGATATAATTTATGGACAAGCTAAGGCTTATCTAAAACAAACAAAAAGCAAAAAACAAAAAAAAATTAAATATTCTTAAAATAATAATTCCTAAAATTTTTAGAGCCTGCAAGTAAGAAAGAAATACATTCTTCCTTTGAGAAACACATCAGGTAGAGGTATACCTGAAGGTCAAACTAGGGTTACTGAATATCTATCATACAGGAAGAATAATTGATTATTCTTATTTTTGTTTACACTGGTACTATAAAGTTCTATTTTTTGTTTTATTAAGACTACAAATTGTAATTGGCATTTAAAAGTGTAAGGGGAGGCATTTGCTAGGGTTAGGCTGAATTATACTAACCAACAACTAGAGCAGACTTCAGGATAATCTAAAGGCAAAGACCCGGGTGTAATAATTACTCTGAACTTTCAAATGTACGGAATCCAAATAAAAAGCATAGAAATGTACATCGTGTAAAGGTAACGGATGCTAGCTAACAAAACCATGCAGTGCAGAATCAGTGAAGCCCAAGTGTAGGAAACTTGACATCATGAAAAGTTACACCATTCTAAAACTTCCGAAGACCAAGGACCTAGTCCATTATGTAGCTAAGCCAATATTTCAGTCCCCTAGCTATTGAATTTTGGTTTGCTCTGTGCTATTAATATGTTTTCCCCATTCATTTCTTGCTTTGCTTGCAATGTGTGACTTTAATTTATGTACTCCTTTTATCTATTTAAGACCTGGGCTTTAGATAGGTTGTTGCGTGTTTTTTTCTTTTCTTTTCTTTCTTTCTTTCTTTCTTTCTTTCTTTTTTCATTTACTGTTTTTTATTAGTTTGGGCAAAATTTTATCTCTACTTTTATGACTCCTGTTTTTATTTTATTATTTCTAGGGTTTGCATTCTCTACCTCAATAGCCCACTCTTCTGAGATCTTCTAAAGGCAGTTCTTATCAACATAGTCTCACTGAAGTCTAGTGATAATGTTTTATTAAATGTTACATTGAGGCTGAAATTCCCCACAGCAGGTAGCCTGGAATCATTACCAGTCTGAATATTTTCTGTACCAAGATGATAATGATAAACACAAAGCCTCAGTTGGAGGCTTACCACTTATTACTTAATCTACAAACCCCCTGTGGGTATATTTTGGTGTCTTCAAATGCCCACCCAAGGGCTATACAAAAAGCCTAAATCTAAAATACATAAATAGTTTTTAAAAGGTCTTATTATGCAACATAAGCTTTTGCTTTAGAGATATTGTTATCTTACTAACAACAAGAAGCCCAAAGTAACCCAAGTATTAGGGGAAAAAAATGTGCACACCACTAAGTACCCCTTGTAAGTATTTTGAAAACTCTTCCTAAAATATTTTTCTTATTTCGACTGAGAACCAAGGAAAATACTTCAAACTGTCATTTAATGAAATGTTTAGATAAGGACAATGAAAGAGTTTTAAAAGAAGAACTATCTCCAGACATCATAAATTCTACAAGTCCAGCTGAGCACTCTTCAAGTCATAATGAGGACTGCATGCCAGGCACAAAGGGCCAAAGGGCTTGAACATCACCCTAAGCAAAACAATGGTGAGAACACGAATGTATATGCGAGCAGGGCATTTATATTCTTAGCAGCACTTGGTGTCTCTAAACTGCAAAGTAACGTAAAATCCTTTTCTCATAATATCATGCAGACTTGCCAGACCTGCTTTTGTTAAAGAAAAATATATATCGGATAGGCAGATAGGTTTTAAGATCAAAACAAAGAGGTGAGAGAGTCTAACCCAGATGCTGCAAGGCCCCCGTTCCTCCTCATTGATGCCAAGGAGGGTTTAAGATAGCAATCTCAAAGTGGAAAATTTAATCAACTGAGAGTTGAAAAACAAATGCTCTCCCCATTTAAATTCCATTTTCAGATGACAACAGGAAGGAGGTTTCAAAAACCACCTTTTTACAAGACAAGGCTTTTTAATTTCCAAGTAAAATATTTATGCTGTTTGAGATATGGCTCGCTTTATAATGATAGCTAAGCCACTGCCCTGCTTCTCCACAGGGAGTCACAGGGAGTCCCGGGCGAAGCACTTGATACAAATTGGAGGTGACCTGGGCAAGGATCTGATTGTACACATTCAGTCCTGTGGGACTTGCATTCAAAAGCACCATGATGTGGCTGGACTGTGCTAAAAGTCGTACATATCATCAAGAAAAATAAAATGTAGTGCCTATCCCCAAGGAACCAATGAACTAGAAGAATTTCTTGGAAAAAGAAAAAATTAGTGTATAACCATGGTATAAAACAAAAGAAACAAGAGTTTGAAGAGTCGTCTCCTTTGACTGGAGAGACCAAGAAAAGCCTACCAAATGGAAGAAATGGCATTTGATCTGGATGGAAAGCATGAGTTTAAGAGGGTTTTGTTTGCTTATTTGTGTGTATGTGTGTGTGTGTGTTTTGTTTTGTTTTTAGTTTCTCATAACAACAACAACAACAACAACAAAATACACACTCGTGGCAGGAACTTTAAAGAATATAAATAGGCAAAAAAAGAAACAAAACTCTAACATTCAAATATAGCCAGTGTTGACGTTTTGGTGTATGTGCTCAGAATAACTTAGTTACACATTAAAATTTAGTTAACACGGGGAGCCTGGGTGGCTGAGTCGGTTAAGTGTCTGACTTTGGCTCAGGTCATGATCTCACGGTTCATGGGTTTGAGCCTGGAGTAGAGCTCTGTGCTGACAGTTCAGAGCCCAGAGCCAGCTTAGGATTCTGTATCTCCCTCTTTCCCTCTGCCCCTCTCGTGCTCTTTCTCTCTCTCTCTCTTGCTCTCAAAAATAAATACACAATAAAATATATATATATATAGTTTAACACATGTAGTTTAAAACATTATACCATTAGAACTGATAGAATGGTTGTTATTGACATGGAAATATGTTCATGACCTACTGTTAAGTGAACATACATTACTCAATTGGTTATTTATACATATATGCATGTAAACACATAAAACGAATCATACATGCTGTGGTAGAATAAGATTTGTGATGTATTTTAAAATTAACTACATTTTTCCTCTCTCTCTCTCTCTCTCTCTCTCTGTAGGAGGAGGGCTTTAAAATGCATTTCTAAGTTAATCAAATACTTGACAGTTTTTATGCCCTGGTTGGTTAAATAAAAATCAATAAGATAATATCTGCTTAATTACCACAAAGTTGGTAAGCAAATTCAACCACTTAGGACAAACGTGGTTTATAACTTCAAGTGAAAAGAAGCCTTCTACAACTAACATTCTTACAACTGTGGTTTCATAGAACAAACATATGTTGTCTCAAGGTTATAAGCCAACAATTCTTGAGGAAAAAAAAAACTATTAAAGCAGAACTATGAATTTTACACAAAGCCCTTTGTCCTTTTTAGTAAACAGAAAGAAATTCAACTTTATGATGACAAGATACAAGAAAAGTATAGATTTAACTTAATATTTATGGTAATGGAATGCAAATATTCTTTAACCTTCTTCCTTATCTTTCTAAACAAAGGGTAATAGCCAAGTCACTGCTTTGCATTCTCAGAGACTCACAATGTAAACAGGTTATTAAAGCCAAAATTTTCCACTAAGCACCATTTGAAAATTACGGCATATGGTTTCAACTCTAATTTTAATCAAGACTGAATCAAAGTATTTGTGCCTTTATAATTTTCTATTTCTATAATGCATACTGTTTTATATATGTGTTTTATTTAACAATATAGCAAACACACCTATTCCTATCAGGGATTAATATAATATTATTTTAATGGCTGCATTATAGTCCATCCTAGTAATAAATCATACTTTAATTAACAATTATCTTATTACATTCTAAATGTTTCCAATTTTTCATTAATATTAATAATGTGATTATCCTGTCCATGAAATACTTTCTATATGCAAACATATATATTTTTGCATTTTCTTATAGTTGTTTTAGATAATTACTGAGAAGGGGAAACTTCGGCCCAATGGGTATGTCCACTTTAAAGGCTATTCTTCAGTATTTGCCAAATGCCTTCCTGAAAATTATATCAATTTATTCATGACAAACCTCCCAGAAGGACGCTGCAGTGCCTATTTTGCCACAAACTTTTAAATACTGAGTATTACCATTTTTCAAAATTATTTCCCAAATTTTGGGTGAAAAGTGCCATTTAATATTGTCCTTAACTGCATTTTATTTCTAATTAGCTTTTGCTACTTTCAAAGGTATATTTGGATCATATTTTGGGTCATTTTTGGGTCACTGAAGGTCATTTTCATTTGCATGTTTGGGGTCATTTGCATTTACATGTGATTTGCCCGTATTAGGAGGCTGGATTTCAGTTTTCCCATATTCAGTGTCAGGTCCTTCTGCCCTGGAGGAGGAAGCACCCTGCCACTGTGAAGTCAGGTATGGCTACACAAATTGTTCTGCCAAAGAAATTGAAGAGAAAGCAACATGCCTCTTCACTGAAATTTTAAGAATTAGCTCTTCATTTACATGTTTTTCTTCTGCCATGAGATAGATCTTGAAGAACAGCTGTGCCTGGGGAGAGGAGCTGGAGGGGTTGGGGGGAAGCTCTTCCTAAGAACAACAACCATTGTCACACAATGGTCACATAATGTGAGTGAGAACTAAATTTTTATTGCTGTGAGTCAGTGACAGTTTGGGGTAACTTTTTTTCTTCTTTTTTCTTTTTTAATTTTTTAATGTTCATTTTTGAGAGAGAGACAGAATGTGAGCAGATGAGGGGCAGAGAGAGAGGTCTCAGAATCCAAAGCAGGCTCCAGGCTCTGAGCTGTCAGCACAGAGCCCGACTTGGGGCTCCAACTCACAAACCGCAAGATTATGACCTGAGCAGTGTTGGATGCTTAACCAACTGAGCCACCCAGGTGCCCCAGGGTGACTTGTTTTCTTAACAGAGTCTAGGCTTTTGTGAATGGCTTTGTAAATTTTTTTAATGTTTATTTATTTATTGTGAGTCACAGAGAGAGAGAGCAAGTTGGGGAGGAGCAGGGAGAAAGGGAGAGAGCAGGCTCTGAGCTGTCAGGGCAGAACTTGAGGCAGGGCTCTATCTTACAAACCATGAGATCTTGACCTGAACCAAATCAAGAGTCAGATGCTTAATCGACTGAGCCACTTAGGCACCCCTGTGAACAATTTAAATGCTTAAACCAAAAGTGAGTAGTAATAACAAATAAACAAAAACCAAAATAGATGGCATTCAATTCAGGGCTGATGAGTGATTAGCAAATAAATTATCAGAGCCCAGTGGATGGTTATTTATGTCATGAGTGGTGAACTATTCCTAACTTGGAAGTCAGATTTTGAACCAAAGAAGTGTGTTACTTGGTGAAGAACCTGGGAAACAGAATGTTAATAGCATACCTTGGTTACTATTTGGTTCATTTAGCAAGATACTTTAAAAAGGAAATGAATTTTTAAAAGAATTTACCTGCTTGCCACAGAGAAAAGACAGTCTAGAAATACTGATATGACAGTGTTGGAAGATGCAACTAATTTTCATCACCAACTAGGGAAAGGCAAAACTGAAAAGCCTTTGAGTGACAAAGGATAGTTAAAACTGAGCCTCACCGAAAGGTACCAATCAAGAATGTTGAAACTAAACCGGTTGTTAGCATCCAGCAAATTCAGGTAAAAGAAACCAGAAGGGTGTTTTTCCCAAATCCCAACCTGATGAATTCAAGTTGAATTAAGTGTAGACTCAAGTCAAAAACACTGTGGATATGGGTCCTGATGATGTTAATGATCATGTGAGCACATAATGTTAATTGCAAACAAATAAATGAGAAGCTAAATATGTTTTTGAATTGAATGATCAAAATTGCCAATGACTTGGCCTCAATGAGACTATGACTATTTGAGAATTAAATTAACCCTAGTGCAAGATAATAAAATAAAGGAAAATAAAATAAAATAAAATAACCCTAGCGCACCTAATATTTGAGAAAGCTTAAGGAAAATAGGTACTGTACAGAAAAGGAATCAATCAACAGAATGAAAAGAACCCACAGAATTGGAGAAAATATTTGTAAACCATGTATTTGATAAGGGGTTAATCTCTAAAATATGTAAGGAACTCATACAATTTAACAACAACAAACTAATAAACCAGTTAGGATTATTAGTACTTGAATAGACATTTCTCCAAAGGTGACATACAAATGGGCAATAAGCATATGAAAAAACGTACATTGTCACTAACCATCGGGAAAATTCAAACCATAACTACAGTAAGATATCACCTCATACTTATCCAGATAGATAATAGTAAAAAAAAAGAAAGAAACCTAGGCAAAAAAAAAAAAAAAAAAAAAAAAAAAAAAAACCTCCACTAAAGACAAGTATTGCGAGGTGTGGAGAAATTGGAACCCTTTCACACTGTTGGTAGAAATGCAAAATAGAGTAGCTACTATGGAAAACAGTGTGGAGTTTCGTTAACAAATTAAAAATAGAGCTACCATATGATCCAGAAATCCCACTTCTGGATATAAAAGAACTGAAATCAGGATTTCAAAGAGATATCTGCACCCCACATTCTTTGCAACACTGTTTACAATACCTAAGAAGTGGAAACAAATGTCCATCAACAGATGAATGGATAAGAAAACTGTGATCTAGGGGCACCTGGGTGGTTTAGTCAGTCAAGGGACTGATTCTTGATTTCAGCTTAGGTCATGATCCCAAAGTCATGGGATCAAGCCCCTTGTCGGGCTCTGCCCCGAGTGTGTAACCTGCTTCTGATTCTTTCTCCTTCTCCCTCTGCTCCTCTCCCTTGCTTGCACTCTCTCTCTCTCCCTCTCCCTCTCAAAAAAAAAAAATGTGATGTATACATACAAGGAAATACTATTCAGCCTTAAAAAAGAGTGGAGGAAGTTATCACATCTACAAATGTGACAACCTGGATTGACCTTAGGGTCATGATGAGTATAATAAGCCAGAGACAGAAAGCCAAGCACTACATCATTCCACTTAAATTAGATATGTAACATAGTTAAAAAAATAAAATCCAAGACTGGAATTATGGTTACCAGGCCTTTGGGTGAAAGAGAGGGAAATCAGGAATTATTAATCAACTAAACAGGCAAAAGGTTTCAGTTAAATAAGATGAACAAGCACTAGAGATCTGCTGTACAGTATAGTACCCATAATCAACAATAATATATTGTACACTTAAATTTTGCTAGGATGATGGGTCTCATGTTAAGAGTTCTTACCACAATAAAACAATAATCATAATACAAAAAAAAAGGGTTCTCTGTAACCTCTGCTGTCATTTCAGAAATAGTTGAAGAAGAAAAGCGAAAAGGAAGAAATTTGTAGAGAAAAGAGACAAGGGCCACAGAGAAGAATGACCTGGGTAGCTGTTCCCAGGGAAGATAATGAAGGTTTATACAAGGAACATTCCTCATCCACAAAATAGGGGAAATTACAACATCTGTCTTACAGGTTTTCAGCTCTGTAGACCAGAGACTGCTGTGTCCTTTTTGTCTCATTTCTCAATGAGAATTGTACTGTGGGGTGATCCATTCCTGCTCCAACAATGTGGGACATAGATGGTAGGACATTGGGGCACATAATTTGTATTTAGTTTACATGTTTTCAGTTTAAAAGGAGCCTTATTCAAACCTGACATAGAGATAATGTGGCAGCTTTCTGAGCTCTGATGTTTAAGCTCATTGCTCCAATGAGTTTTGGGTTTTCTTCCTCAATGGGAGTGGCAGATTAAATTACTATTCACTCATATTTGTACTCCTCCATGCTGTACCCCTCTGCACAGGCAGATTATAAACTCCCAACCTCTGAAATTTAGAGATGGCCATATGGCTTAGTCTGATCAATGAAATATGAGTGTAAATAATACATGTCACTTCTAAATGGCAATTTTAACTGAGATTATGGTTTAGAATCTCTTTTCCTTGGCCACAACAGCAACAAGATTCCAGAAAAAGACTGCTCCATTAGCATGGATCCCATCAGGAAGATAATGTGGAGAAGGGTTGTAGCTACCTCATGATGGGCATGAAGCATAACTGGGAAATAAGCCTTTATGGTTGTAAGCCAACCAGGTTATGTGATGTTTGTTACTTCAATGTGACCTAGCCTATGTTGATTAATACACACGTAGTACCTTTACTCAATTTATTATATGTTTTTGTTAACTGACATATATATGTATTTATTTTTTTTAATTTTTTTAACGTTTATTTATTATTGAGAGACAGAAAGAGACACAGAGCATGAGCAGGGGAGGGGCAGAGAGAAGACGAGACACAGAATCCAAAGCAGGCTCCAGGCTCCAAGCTGTCAGCACAGAGCCCAATGCGGGGCTCGAAATCACAAACTGAGAGATCATGACCTGAGTCAAAGTCGGTCGCTCAACCAACTGAGCTACCTAGGGGCCCCTATATATGTATTTATATATGAACATATATGTAATGGTTTTCTATGACAAATATTGGTACCATTTTGTTGTCAAATTTTTTATAGATATTGTAGCCTAGAACGTTTTATTTTTAGGTCATTCAGTCTCTCCAGTTTTTCCACTCCGCGTGTGTGTGTGTGTGTGTGTGTGCATGTGTGTGTGTGTGAGAGAGAGAGAGAGAAAGATAGAATAGATAAATTTTACCTCACTGCCCAAGTTTAAATAAAAGTTATACATATTACCCCTAAAATTTTATAGTCATTTAAAAAAGTATATTTGCCTTCAACTCTTCTAGGAAATAGTCTAGTGAAAAAATAGAATGTTAATACAGTTATTCAGTTATCAAATTTTATAATTTTTTCTCCTCCCCACTGATTTGAAAGGCTACCATTTTCATATGCTACCTCTAGACTTCAGTTCATTTCCAGATGTACTGTTCTATTCCACTTAATCTGTCTTTCAGATACACAACATTTTAGTAACTATAAAATATATATACATTTTTATATCTTGTAAAGACAGACCTATTCAACATGACTATCATTACTCTGGTGTTTCATTATTATAGTGGCCATTCTTATCCATTCACTCTTATAAATTAAGTTAATATTAGTTTTGGCAAGTTCTCTCCAAAATTCATCAAAAGAATAACTTCCCACACAATTTATAGGTTAATTGAAAGAATTGACACCTGCAAATATTGAGATTCTTGTCAAGCTAGATGGATGTCACTTTACTAACTCAGGTCATCTTTTATTTTCTTCTTTGGTAGAGTTGTCTTTTTTCATGCCCATGGAAAGTTATAAAATGTTATAAAGTTATAAAAAGTTATAACATGTTACCACATATGAGATAATTTTCTCCATTTTAAATTATATTTTAATAGCAAGCTTACTAAGATTTTCTATGTTTTAAAATTTTTTCAACTAAATCTTTTATCAATTAGGTGATATAATAATTATATATATATTATTATAATAATAATATAATAATAATTATATATATAATTATATATGGTAATTATATGTAATTATAATATTAATATTTTATATATTTATTTATTATATAAAACAAATTCACATATATACAATATATATTTTTATATTATATTTTATATATAATATAATAATATTATAAATTAATTTCTAAAACTAATATATTATTTTTCTTCTTTATTTTTTTCAATATATGAAATTTATTGTCAAATTGGTTTCCATACAACACCCAGTGCTCATCCCAAAAGGTGCCCTCCTCAATACCCATCACCCACCGTCCCCTCCCTCCCACCCCCATCAACCCTCAGTTTGTTCTCAGTTTTTAAGAGTCTCTTATGCTTTGGCTCTCTCCCACTCTAACCTTTTTTTTTTTTTTCTTCCCCTCCCCCATGGGTTCCTGTTAAGTTTCTCAGGATCCAAATAAGATTGAAAACATATGGTATCTGTCTTTCTCTGTATGGCTTATTTCACTTAGCATCACACTCTCCAGTTCCATCCACGTTGCTACAAAGGGCCATATTTCATTTTTTCTCATTGCCACGTAGTACTCCATTGGGTATATAAACCACCATTTCTTTATCCATTCATCAGTTGATGGATGTTTAGGCTCTTTCCACAATTTGGCTACTGTTGAAAGTGCTGCTATAAATATTGGGGTACAAGTGCCCCTGGGTAAATTCCTAGCAGTGCTATTGCTGGGTTATAGGGTAGGTCTATTTTTAATTTTCTGAGGAACCTCCACACTGCTTTCCAGAGCGGCTGCACCAATTTGCATTCCCACCAACAGTGCAAGAGGGTTCCCGTTTCTCCACATCCTCTCCAGCATCTATAGTCTCCTGATTTGTTCATTTTGGCCACTCTGACTGGCGTGAGGTGATATCTGAGTGTAGTTTTGATTTGTATTTCCCTGATGAGGAGCGACGTTGACATCTTTTCATGTGCCTGTTGGCCATCCGGATGTCTTCTTTAGAGAACTGTTTATTCATGTTTTCTGCCCATTTCTTCACTGGGTTATTTGTTTTTCGGGTGTGGAGTTTGGTGAGCTCTTTATAGATTTTGGATACTAGCCCTTTGTCCGATATGTCATTTGCAAATATCTTTTCCCATTCTGTTGGTTGCCTTTTAGTTTTGTTGATTGTTTCCTTTGCTGTGCAGAAGCTTTTTATCTTCATAAGGTCCCAGTAGTTCATTTTTGCTTTTAATTCCCTTGCCTTTGGGGATGTGTCAAGTAAGAAATTGCTACAGCTGAGGTCAGAGAGGTCTTTTCCTGCTTTCTCCTCTAGGGTTTTGATGGTTTCCTGTCTCACATTCAGGTCCTTTATCCATTTTGAGTTTATTTTTGTGAATGGTGTGAGAAAGTGGTCTAGTTTCAACCTTCTGCATGTTGCTGTCCAGTTCTCCCAGCACCATTTGTTAAAGAGACTGTGTTTTTTCCATTGGATGTTCTTTCTGCTTTGTCAAAGATGAGTTGGCCATAGGTTTGTGGGTCTAGTTCTGGGGTTTCTATTCTATTCCATTGGTCTATGTGTCTGTTTTTGTGCCAATACCATGCTGTCTTGATGATGACAGCTTTGTAGTAGAGGCTAAAGTCTGGGATTGTGATGCCTCCTGCTTTGGTCTTCTTCTTCAAAATCACTTTGGCTATTCGGGGCCTTTTGTGGTTCCATATGAATTTTAGGATTGCTTGTTGTAGTTTCGAGAAGAATACTGGTGCAATTTTGATTGGGATTGCATTGAATGTGTAGATACCTTTGGGTGGTATTGACATTTTGACAATATTTATTCTTCCAACCCATGAGCACGGAATGTTTTTCCATTTCTTTATATCTTCTTCAGTTTCCTTCATAAGCTTTCTATAGTTTTCAGCATACAGATCTTGTACATCTTTGGTTAGATTTATCCCTAGGTGTTTTATGCTTCTTGGTGCAATTGTGAATGGGATCAGTTTCTTCATTTGTCTTTCTGTTGCTTCATTGTTAGTGTATAAGAATGCAACTGACTTCTGTACATTGATTTTGTATCCTGCAACTTTGCTGAATTCATGTATCAGTTCTAGCAGACGTTTGGTGGAGTCTGTCGGATTTTCCATGTATAATATCATGTCATCTGCAAAAAGTGAAAGCTTAACTTCATCTTTGCCAATTTTGATGCCTTTGATTTCCTTTTGTTGTCTGATTGCTGATGCTAGAACTCCCAACACTATGTTAAACAACAGTGGTGAGAATGGACTTCCCTGTCGTGTTCCTGATCTCAGGGAAAAAGCTCTCAGTTTTTCCCCATTGAGGAGGATGTTAGCTGTGGGCTTTTCATAAATGGCTTTTATGATCTTTAAGTATGTTCTTTCTATCCCGACTTTCTCAAGGGTTTTTATTAAGAAAGGGTGCTGGATTTTGTCAAAGGCCTTTTCTGCATCGATTGACAGGATCATATAGTTCTTATCTTTTCTTTTATTAATGTGATGTATCACGTTGATTGATTTGCAAATGTTGAACCAGCCCTGCATCCCACGAATGAATCCCACTTGATCATGGTGAATGATTATTTTTATATGCTGTTGAATTCGATTTGTTAGTATCTTATTGAGAATTTTGCATCCATATTCATCAGGGATATTGGCCTGTAGTTCTCTTTTTTTACTGGGTCCCTGTCTGGTTTAAGAATCAAAGTAATACTGGCTTCATAGAATGAGTCTGGAAGTTTTCATTCTCTTTCTATTTCTTGGAATAGCTTGAGAAGGATAGGTATTATCTCTGCTTTAAACGTCTGGTAGAACTCCCCTGGGAAGCCATCTGGTCCTGGACTCTTATTTGTTGGGAGATTTTTTGACGACTGATTCAATTTCTTCTCTGTTTACAGGTCTGTTCAAGCTTTCTATTTTCTCCTGATTGAGTTTTGGAAGTGTGTGGGTGTTTAGGAATTTGTCCATTTCTTCCAGGTTGTCCAGTTTGTTGGCATATAATTTTTCATAGTATTCTCTGATAACTGCTTGTATCTCTGAGGGATTGGTTGTAATAATTCCATTTTTATTCATGATTTTATCTATTTGGGTCATCTCCCTTTTCTTTTTGAGAAGCCTGGCTAGAGGTTTATCAATTTTGTTTATTTTTTCAAAAAAATCAACTCTTGGTTTTGTTGATCTGCTCTACAGTTTTTTTAGATTCTATATTGTTTATTTCTGCTCTGATCTTTATTATTTCTCTTCTTCTGCTGGGTTTAGGCTGTCTTTGCTGTTCTGCTTCTATTTCCTTTAGCTGTGCTATTAGATTTTGTATCTGGGGTTTTTCCTGTTTCTTGAGATAGGCCTGGATTGCAATGTATTTTCCTCTCAGGACTGCCTTCACTGCATCCCAAAGCATTTGGATTGTTGTATTTTCATTTTCATTTGTCCATATATTTTTTAATTTCTTCTCTAATTGCCTGGTTGACCCATCCTTTCTTTAGTAGGGTGTTCTTTAACCTCCATGCTTTTGGAGGTTTTCCAGACTTTTTTCTGTGGTTGATTTCAACCTTCATAGCATTGTGGTCTGAAAGTATGCATGGTATGATTTCAATTCTTGTATACGTATGAAGGGCTGTTTTGTGACCCAGTATATGATCTATCTTGGAGAATGTTCCATGTGCACTCGAGAAGAAAGTATATGCTGTTGCTTTGGGATGCAGAGTTCTAAATATATCTGTCAAGTCCATCTGATCCAATGTATCATTCAGGGCCCTTGTTTCTTTATTGACCATGTGTCTAGATGATCTATCCATTTCTGTAAGTGGAGTGTTAAAATCACCTGCAATTACCACATTCTTATCAATAAGGTTGCTTATGTTTGTGAGTAATTGTTTTATATATTTGGGGGCTCCTGTATTCGGTGCATAGACATTTATAATTGTTAGCTCTTCCTGATGGATAGACCCTGTGATTATTATATAATGCCCTTAATTTCTTGTTACAGCCTTTAATTTGAAGTCTAGTTTGTCTGATATAAATATGGCTACTACAGCTTTCTTTTGACTTCTAGTGGCATGATAAATAGTTCTCCATCCCCTCACTCTCAATCTGAAGGTGTCCTCAAGGTCTAAAATGAGTCTCTTGTAGACAGCAAATAGATGGGTCCTGTGGTTTTATCCATTCTGATACTGTATGTCTTTTGGTTGGCGCACTTAGTCCATTTACATTCAGTGTTATTATAGAAAGATATGGGTTTAGAGTCATTGTGATGCCCGTAGGTTTCATGCTTGTAGCGATGTCTCTGGTACTTTGTCTCACAGGATCCCCCTTAGGATCTCTCGTAGGGCTGGTTTAGTGGTGACGAATTCCTTCAGTTTTTGTTTGTTTGGGAAGACCTTTATCTCTCCTTCTATTCTAAATGACAGACTTGCTGGATAAAGGATTCTCAGCTGCGTATTTTTTCTGTTCATCACATTGAAGATCTCCTGCCATTCCTTTCTGGCCTGCCAAGTTTCAGTAGAGAGATCGGTCACGAGTCTTATAGGTCTCCTTTTATATGTTAGAGCACGTTTATCCCTAGCTGCTTTCAGAATTTTCTCTTTATCCTTGTATTTTGCCAGTTTCACTATGATATGTCGTGCAGAAGATCGATTCAAGTTATGTCTGAAGGGAGTTCTCTGTGCCTCTTGGATTTCAATGCCCTTTTCCTTCCCCAGATCCGGGAAGTTCTCAGCTATTATTTCTTCAAGTACACCTTCAGCACCTTTCCCTCTCTCTTCCTCCTCTGGAATACCAATTATGCATAGATTATTTCTCTTTAGTGCATCACTTAGTTCTCTAATTTTCCCCTCATACTCTAGGATTTTTTTATCTCTCTTTTTCTCAGCTTCTTCTTTTTCCATAATCTTATCTTCTAGTTCACCTATTCTCTCCTCTGCCTCTTCAATCCGAGCCGTAGTTGTCTCCATTTTATTCTGCAGCTCATTGATAGCATTTTTAGCTACTCCTGGCTGTTCCTTAGTCCCTTGATCTCTGTAGCAATAGATTCTCTGCTGTCCTTTATACTGTTTGCAAGCCCAGCGATTAATTTTATGACTATTATCTAAATTCACTTTCTCTTATATTGTTTAAATCGTTTTTGATCAGTTCGTTAGCTGTTGTTATTTCCTGGAGGTTTTTTTGAGGGGAATTCTTCCGTTTTGTCATTTTGGATAGTCCCTGGAGTGGTGCGGAACTGCGGGGCACTTCCCCTGTGCTGTCTTGAATAACTTGTGTTGGTGGGCGGAGCTGCAGTCAGACCTGATGTCTGTCCCTAGCCCAGCGCTCAGGCCTCAGTCAGACTGGTGTGTGCCTTCTCTTTCCGTGTCCTAGGGGCGGGATTCATTGTGGGGTGGCGTGGCCCGTCTGGGCTATTTGCACACTGCCAGGCTTGTGGTGCTGGTGATCTGGTGTATTAGCTGGGGTGCATCGGCAAGGTGCACAGGGGCGGGAGGGGCAGGCTCAGCTCGCTTTTTCTTCGGAGATCCGCTTCGGGAGGGGCCCTCCGGCACCGGGAGAGAGTCAGACCCTGCGGCACCGGGAGAGAGTCAGACCCGCCGGAGGGATGGATCCACAGTAGCACAGCATTGGGTGTTTGTGCGGTGCATGCAAGTCCCCTGGCAGGAACTGGTTCCCTTTGGGATTTTGGCTGGGGAATGGGCGAGGTAGATGGTGCTGGCAAGTGCCTTTGTTCCCCGCCAAGCTGCGCTCTGTCGTCCGGGGCTCAACAACTCTCCCTCCCATTGTCTTCCAGCCCTCCCTTCCCTGAGCATAGCTGTTAGCTTATAACCTTCCAGATGTCAAGTCCCTCTTGCTGTCAGAACACACTCCGTCTAGCCCCTCCGCTTTTGCAAGCCAGACTCAGGGGCTCTGCTTGGCCGGCGGGCCACCCCTCCGCCCCGGCTCCCACCCGCCAGTCAGTGTATCACACACCGCCTCTCTGCCCTTCCTACCCTCTTCCCTGGGCCTCTCGTCTGCGCTGGGCTCCAGAGACTCCGTTCTGCTAGTCTTCTGGCAGTTTTCTGGGTTATTTAGGCAGGTGTAGGTGGAATCTAAGTGATCAGCAGGACGTGGTGAGCCCAGCGTCCCCCTGGCCACCATCTTCCCCAGGTCCTTATTTTTCTTTTTTAAGTGCATGACTAGAATTTCCTAAACAATGTTGAATAGCAGATAGCAGATATCCTTATTGTGTTATTTCATGGGTAATACCTTTTATATTTCAGTTCTTTAAATGACAGAAACTGTTGCTTTCTTAATGAATCTCATTTTGTGTTAAATAACTATCAAGTCTTAGTATACTCTGAATTTGCCTCAGACATATGTATTAAAAGTCTCATCATTTGAAAAGATTATAATATTATCATATTATCAGCCATATCAACATTATTCTTTTAATGTCATTAAGGTATAACCTAATATCTACATTTCAGGAATATATCCAATTGTCTATAGTGTTTTATTTGTTTAATCCCCTGCTGTCTTCAATTTGCTATATTTTTGTGGGGACTTTTTTTCATTTTGTTAGCATATAAGTCCTATGAGGACTAAAATCTTCTATTGTGTCTCTACCACCAATTACTGTAACTTGTAACATTAAATAATAAATTATTATTAATGAATAGATGCTTATATATCTTTAAATAAGATTGCCTTTTCGTTGTTCGCTCTCATTGGCAAATGACCTCATTCCAATGTAGGGGTTATGAACCTGAATGTGGCAGGTGAAACTGACATTGGTGATCCCTCTCCCCTACTCTCTGCTATAAATATTTTTAAAATGATAAATAAAACATAATTTAAAAAATACCATTTCATTAAAAAAAACAAAAAACAAAGAACAGGGGTGCCTGGGTGGCTCAGTCGGTTAAGTGTCCAACTTCAGCTCAGGTCATGATCTCATGGTTTGTGAGTTCAAGCTCCATGTCCAACTCTGTGCTGACAGCTCAGAGCCTGGAGCCTGCTTCGAATTGTGTGTCTCCTTCTCTCTCTCTGACACTCACTTACTCACTCATGTTGTCTCTCTCTCTCAAGAATAAATAAACATTAAGAAAATTAAAAAAAAACTAAACAAAGAACAAAGGAAGGAACATCTCTGGTTCTATGATTAAGAAAAGGCAAAGTCCATGTAGTAAACCTGAGAACAGATTACCTGGCCACTTCAGGTCTTTGAATTACAGATAGATATCCAAGAGATTGGGTCTTGGAGATATCCAAGAGATTGGAGATTGGGTCTTATTGACCCATGGAATTAGGATATGTGGCCTCAGTCCAATGCCAGGACAGACAGGAATCCAAAACCAATCCATCTGTATAGGCCAGGAGTTCAAGAGGTTCCCTTCTGTTCAGAAGTAAGGGAGGGATGAGGAGGTTTGCCTGTATCTACAGCCTTGGGTGAAATGAAAAAAAAGTCAAAACCTCAGTCTCACTGAGCTCATCTGTGAGGTCTCAATGTACAGCAATTTTGTAATTTGGCTGCAGGTAAAGAAATTAAGACTTTTAAACTGGTCCAGGGCCGCCACACCCTCCTGGAGCAGGCCCAAGCTCAGCACTGCTCTCAAGCACCCTTTCACACCTCAGGACCCACAAGAAAAGCAAATCAACAACATCAAAGTAAATATCTAAAGATCATGAGCTCACAGAAAAATGCTACAGAATATATTAGAAACAAATTATAAGGTAAAATCAGCAGATACCACAAACAGGATTATTAGCATAGGGCAAACTTTAGATTACAAAAAAGTCAGAGGAGATTAAAAATAATTACGATAAAATTAGAAAAACAAAAGAATTGAAACTATTAGGAAAAACAGGACACTTAAAATAAAAGTGGATTTGTAAATAGCCATATACAGGCGTGCCTGGGTGGCTCAGTCAGTTAAGCAGCCGACTTCAGCTCAGGCCATGATCTCACAGTTTGTGAGTTCAAGCCCCACGTCAGGCTCTGTGCTGACAGCTCAGAGCCTGGAGCCTACTTAGATTCTGTCTCTCTCTCTCTCTCTTTCTCTCTCTAAAAAATAAACATTAAAAACAAATAGCCGTGTATAGTTTCTACAAATGGAAAAGATAGCTATTGGCTCTAAAAGCTCAGTGCATTGGTTGAATACCAAAATAGGCATTTCTAAAGAGAAAAAATAAGATATAAATTAATATATGTCAAGATATAAATAATTTGTAAATATATATGTAGCTATTTCCTTATAATTATATTTTTCTTATTGTATTTGATTTCTAGATATTCTGTAATTTTTACATTTATTTTATTTTTAACATGTTAATTAATAAAAATAGCACAGCATAGCAAGTACTTAGATAATATATGGAAAGTGCCTAACACTTCAACTGTGCTTTATTAATGTTTGCTATCATTATTTACATGATTTACCTAATTGGGTCCTTACAGAAATCTTATAAAATAGGAATTAATATTATTTCCTTTTTACTTGAAGGAAAAAGGTAACTGGAGGCTAAGTAACTTGCCCAAGTTCACACAGCTAGTAAGAAATAGAATCAGATTTTCACCCAGACCCCTTACAGAATAATAACCCCTTGATTAGATTCACACTCTACCACTTTGTAGTTACCAAGTAGTTCATGTTTTGTTATCAATTGCTACTCTGGGGAAATTTTTGATTGTTTAGGAAAAATCCATTTATGTGATTTCTAATTCTAGGTTGTACATTCTGATATTCATCTATTTGATTCCATAGGTAATTTTTCAGGAAAAGTCCATGAGTGGTATGACAAATAATTTTTTGTGTATCTAAAAACATGTGTGTGTTTGTGTCAAATGAATGTTAATTGGGCAGGAACTAGAATTATGGGAAATCGGTCTTTCATCCTAAGAAAGCAAGTTGTGCCGCCTGTCACTGACAGAGCTGTGTTTTATCAAAACCCACTTTGGTTCCTCCTGGGCATTGTTATACAAGCTTTCTGGGAAGTTAACCATGGCTATGTGGGTAATGGAACATTAGGTGGAAGCAACGGATGTCACCTTTATGTTTGTCCCATAAAAACGTCACAGGCTTCCCCACTGTCTCTCTTTCCCCATCTACTGCCTTTAAGGGAGAGGTCTCTGAATGGAGCCCCAAAGAGGAACTCAAGTCTCTAAATGAATCCAAGGAAAGCCACTTGCTCGGAAACACCAGCTGCGTTTTACATAAGCAAGAAGTAATTTCACTGTATTAAGCCACTGAGATATGGGGTCTTGAAACAGTATCTTGTGTTATTCACCATAACCAATCTAAGACAGTTTTCTGGATCATAGTGTTTCACAGGTTTTATGCTAATGTTATTCTTCCCTTTTCTGATAACCATCTTTTAAAATCCGATGCTTGTTAAATTTTCTCTTTGTCCTTGTAATTTACATTACATGTAGGTATGAATGTCTTTTTATTAATTCTGCCCTGCACTCAGTGAACTCTTTCCTTATGGATGCACAGGTTGTGGTTGGCAGAATAATGGCCCTCTCAAAATGTTCACCTCCTGATTCCTGAAACCTGTGAATATGATACCTATTACAGCAAAAGGGACTTTGCATCTGGGACTAAATTAAGAACCTTGAGATGGGGGATTTTCTGAGGGGGTCTAACCTAATCACAAGGGGCCTTGATAGTGAGGAAATTTTCCCATCTGTGGTCAGAAGAAATATCACCAAGAGAAGCCTGGCCAGAGAGATATGAAGTTGCTATCTTTGAAGGCGAAGGAAGGAGCCATGAGCCAAGGAATATGGGTGGCCTCTAGAAGTGGGAGAGTGTAAGGAAACAGATTCTCCCCTAGAGTCTCTAGAAAGACATGCAACACTGCTAACACTTTGATTAATCCCAAGGACATCTGTGTCAGATTTCTAACATACTGAGCTGTAAGATAATGAATTTGTGTTGTTTTAAGCCACTAAGTTTGTGGTATTTTCTTTTAGCAGCAATAGAAAACTAATACACAGGACTTTGGTCAGCTCAGAAAGTTTGTTGTATTATTTATTTTATTACTGCTTTTCTTCTGCAAGTTCCATTGTCTCCTCTCAAAATTCAAACTTAAACATGTATTGGATCATATAGATATATCCTTTATTATTCATATTTCTTTCATCCCATTCCATCATTATTTGTCTTCATCTGAGTTCCAGTCTTCAAATGTACTCATTTTGTTTGACTGATACTGAAAATGCTCTCCTTAGGAACAATTAAATTTTTAGTTCAGCAATTATTTACATTTCCAAAATTGTACCACTATATCAACATCTTTTGTGACTGCAAAATTTCCTTGAGCCCCATTTAGAATCACCATTAGCTCTAAAAAATTATCCCTAACTTCCTGGAATAATTGCGATACCCTGGCAAACATATGTTTTGAATGCTCAAATGCTCTTTTGAACAGGTAATTTTTTTAATATACCTGGTTATTTTTCTCTGCTTGATTATCCTTATGAAAGTAGTTATAATGGTTATTTTGGCATCTAAAATAAATTCTTAAAAAGGAGAAAAATATTTAAGTTATATTGGATTTTTCCTTGCCTGGATAGTAACTGATATTTCCTACATGATAAAGATGGAGTTATTAGCAGTAGGAGGTGTCCGAAGGTTTGGAGTTTCATCCTTGTTTAAAACCAGTTTATTCCTTTATCTCTCTTAGCAGAGTAGAGCCAGCTGCATGTGGAATATCTCCCTAGACGCAATATGACAGGACCTAACCAGGTCTGTCCCTCCTGTTCAATTCCCACACACAGACCACTCTCGACTCTTTAGTTTTGAAAACCATGAGTGGTACTGGGTGAAATTGCTACCATTTTGATTTGCAGGCACTGGGGAAATGGCGCTTTAGGTATGGAGAATAGCATTCTTTGCAGTAAGGGGCAGGCAACATATGGGAGGAACAGAAGGGACCCCAGGTTTGATTAATATCAAGGTTTTGTATCACCACTTTGTACCACAATGGACTATTTAAAGAGCCATGAGTTTTCCTTTGGATTTCAGAATGTAATACTCTGTGTTGGTTAAAGAGGAAATAACACCAGTTAATAGTAATGGCATTTTAAGCAATATTTATTTTTCATAATCTAATTATATTATTTGAGACCTGGACATTTCTGGATGGAAGGATAATCACACTTAATGAACAGTACTGTGATAAATGCTTTTACAAACATTATCTTATTCATTCATGTTTCATTCTTTTAAAAAATCTATTAAAAAAATAAAAATAAAATAAAAAATCTATTGAATAAACTTTGTAATCTATGTATTACAGAGAAGTCAACCGAAATTCAGAGGATTAAGTGTTGTCCAAGGGAAAAAAAAAATACATAGCTATAAATTAGCAGAACCAGGCTCAGGATTTAAACACAGACTGGCCATCTCTAGATTCCATTCTGAAATTGAAGTGCAAATCTATTCAGTGGTAAACAATTCCAGGATGACAGGTGATGTCTGTGTATAAAGGAAACTGTATGTCTCAACTGAGACATCAGTGGTAGAAACAGCATCCATGGTCTTGGCTGTCCCAGAACTCTATCAGAGCGTAGTGTGAGGTTACCTGTATCACAGAAGTAACGTGATTGATCAAGAATCTTTTGCACTTTTAATATAAATTACATTTCTGTGATTTTTCACAATGTAATTGCTTCTGTGTATAGTTCTTTTTCATGCTAAATTTCACATTTCCTTGATGTGGTCAGTTCCTACGAATTCAAATCAGTGGAATTCAAACAGGATTACATTTCTTTCATCTAAATAATTTATCTTAAAAAAATGGATGTGAAGAGAGTGGCTTAGAAATAGAAAGCATTAGATACACAGAATCAGCTCTTGGCTTCCAGGAGTATGAAGGAAATTGCACAATAAATCAATTTTTATGGATGCTATTGACTTGCAACATTTGCTGCTTTTAAAAATTAATAGCTGAAATAATGAACATTCAAAAAACTCTCTCCACCGTCAGTTTGATTAATTCCTTGATATGAAGTACAGATGACAGATGCAATATTTGAAACTAGATTTTCCCGCAGTCCAATCAGAGGAAATCCAGATAGGGCCCATGATGGCCAATACGGTCTTTTAACTTTTTTTCAGTTAATTTGTGCAAAAGATCCCCTTGTATAGACATGCCCTAGCCAATAAAATGAAAGTTTAATTATTTGTATAAATATTATTGTAAATGCACAATAGTGCCTCCACAGTCCAAGTGTCATCATTTTATATGAATATTGCATTACAGTAAAACCGGTAATAAAGTGCTGCACTGAAGACACTGTGCATGGATTTTTAACATGGTGCTCAGCCAGTAGACGAGTTTATTAAAGTTACTGAATTATGTAGTGGAAAAAATGGAGTTACTAAAACCCTACCCAGGGAAACTGCCACGAATTTGAGACAATGAAATGGTTACAAGAAATTAGAAGCCAAACTTTGTGCTTGTTTGCACCGGTGTTAAATCCACAAATAGCTTCAGCTTTCTACAAACCATACGCATCCATACAAATTAGTTTCCAGTAAATTCACGCAAGATCATGAAAACAAGTGATAACATAAGGCAGAAAGATACATACTAGAACAGGAAACCCAGCTATGACTGTAGACATAAAATTCCTCCCGGAGCCTTCCTTGAGGATCTTAGAGTCTCACATGCAGAGGAAAAAGACAAAAAAGGATGCAGTTCTCATTTCGATCTTATCAAAAGGGCACTTATTTATCTCCTATTATATAAACTTAATTAGCTAACATACTACTTCTTAAACCCCTGAACTTTCCCTGAAGTTGTTATTTTATGTTGGAAAGTGTTCTTAGATCATCCAGGTGAATGTGTACCTTATTAAAGTTAGGTTAGCGTATCATTTGGCCCATGTGAGTATAAAACACGGTGATTGAGAGCATGGCTTTGGAATCAGTCTAGCCTCAGTTTGCTTTGCAACCCTGCCATTTGCTGTGTGAGTCTGCACAAGTTAATTAACTTCTATGAGCTTCTTCCATTCTTAGAGGGCTGATGCAAAACAATAAACAAGGCATTCCCCATAAACTATTTGGCAGAAGACCTGGCTTAAGATGTACACAATGAATATTAGTTATTGTCACAATGTTTTAAGTTCTATCTATATAACAAACTGCCGTAAACAGCTTGTATTAATGTGCCAAAGGTCCCCAAGACCACCTTCAGGTTTGGTGAGTTGGTAGAAGTACTCACAGAACTGAGAAAAAACCGTGAAACTCATGGTTATGGTTTATTACAGAGAAAGGATACGGATAAATCAGCAGAGAAAAAAACATGCAGAGTTTGGAGCCCAGGAGAAACCAAGCATGAGCTTCCAGTCACTCCACGTGGACAGCTTTTAATTCTCCCCGCAACAAGGTGGGACATGTGCCAGTTATTATCAATGAGGGAAGTTCGCCTAAACATTGTGCCCAGAGTTTTTATTGCAGGTTAGTTATGCAGGCACAGACTGCCCTTGGCTACTCAGGCTCTAGCCCCTCCAAATATCAAGCTGATAGAGCATGGCCCAGGATCCCAGGTAAACAGAAACAGGCATTCACCGTAAACCACATTCTGAGTATGAAACTGTCTCATAAGGCTGAAGTCCCTAGGCAAACAAATACACTCTTCTCAGGCAGGATATTCCAAAGACTTAAAGGTTTCTTCCAGAAGCTGGTTTGTGAAATAAGGGTGCTAGCCACAAAGCGGGGCCATCCCAGGACATATGAAATCAGAAGAAGCACTGAAATCAGAGGGGAGCACTGCCTTCTCCCTGATTCCCTACGATGAAAAAGGGGTAGCTGTATAGGAATGAAACCCTTCTCAAACTTCTTAGAAACTGGCCCAGAGATAAACTCTCAAGAATAATCAGAGTTAAGTCAGGATCAGCATCAAGTTTGAGCGGGATTCTTTTGCTTGAAAACTGACCCCATTACAGCGGTCATAGCCCCAGATATGTGAGGCATCCAGTATTGTGCTTCATTAAGGCAAGTAGTGCCTTAAGGCCATAAGGCAGCAGTTTGAGATAGTTTGGTGAATTAGGTGCTTAGGAGAGAATTAGTGTTCGATAAAGAGTTTCTTAAAACTCTGACTTTGCACCTCTTCCTCTTCTGTCTTCCTCTTTCTTCTTCTTTTTTAAATTTGCTGAAGAAAGTTCCATGTTTATTTAGAGTAGGCAGAATAATGGACACATAAAGATATCAGATCCTAATCCTGAAAACTGTGGATGTCACCTTATTTGAAAAGGATATTTACAGATGTGATTAAGGATCTTTTTAAGTTTATTTATTTCTTTATTTTGAGAGAGAGAGAGAGAGAGAGAGAGAGAGAGAGAGAGAGACTGCGCGTACGAGATGGGGAGGAGCAAAGAGAAGGAGAGAGAGAGAATCCCAAGCAGGGTCTGCATGATCAGCTCCAGAGCCCGATGTGGGTCTTGAACTCACAAACCACGAAATCACGACCTGAGCTAAAATCAACAGTCAGATAGTTAATGGACTGAGCCACCCAGGCACCCCGTGGATCTTAAGATGAGTAGTGTTAGGGGTTGAATTATGTCCCGTCACAATTCATGTGTTGAAGTATGAACCAATATGGCAGAATGTGATCTTATTTGGCAACGCTGTTGCAGATGTTATTAGTTAAGAAGAGATCACACTGGTGTAGGGTAAGCCCATAGTCTAACTGGTGTCCTTATAAAAGGGCAAAGTTCGAGACAGACACACACAAAGGGGAAACATGAGAAGATAAAGGCAGAGATCAGGGTGATGGGACCACAAGGCAGTGAATGCCAGAGACTGCCAGGAAACTGCCAGAAGCTGGGAGACAGGCATGGGATGCTTTTCCCACACAGCACGCGGAATGAACAAGCCTTGCTGGACCTTAATCTCAGACTCTGAACCTCTAGAACCGAGAGACAATAAAGTTCTGTTTTTGAAATCACCCAGATTGTGCTATTTTGTTCCTGCAACCCTAGGAACAAACCCTAGGATTATTCCCCCTAGAGCCTCTGGAAGAGGCACAGCTCTGCTAACATCTTGGTTTTGCCTCAGTAATATACATTTTAGATTTGGGACTCTAGGACTGTGAGACAGTAAATATCTTTTGTCTTAAGCCACCATGATGGTGGTAATTTGTTACTGTAGTCATGGAAAATTAATACATTTTATATTCATTTAACATAATATGTATTAATCCCTGTGATGTTGTCAAGAATAGAACATTTGACTATAGTTGTGGCAAAGGCCATTCCAGAGTGCTGAAACATTCATCTACCCTGCCAAGTTTATACTTACATATTTAAGACACTTTATCAAACATATGAAGCAAATTAGAGCAGCTATGAGGTTTAAGAGTTTAAGGATATTTGATCCTATGATACTAGTATAAAATATTTGGAATGACCTTAGTGTATTTGGTTACTATAAAGATGCAAACTTTTAGACAAAAAATAATTATCACTGAAAAACAACATGGGTTGATTAATCAAAAGTTACATCGGACCAAATGTGTTTATTTTCTTCGCCAGTCTTAGTAGACAATAAGTTTTCAGATGGATGATGGTTCTAGTATGTCTAGATGAAGACCTTTGAACAAAGGTAGAAAAAGACAGGTTGGATGTAAAATAGTAATATGGTCTATCTATCGATATATCTATCTATCTATTTATATATCATATATCTATTTATCTATCTGTCAATGTCAGGGTGAAAGGAGGTTTCGGGTAATGTGGGCAAGCATTTATGGAGCACTGTCTATGGGCCAAGCACTAGTCTGAACCCTCCTGGTTTTAGACATTATTTGTTCTCTCCACCTTCTCAGAACTCCTCCTTGGCCAACAGTTTCCTTCTGTCATTCTCACTATTTCTCCTTCCCCTTGCTCTTTTCTACTTTCTCTGTAATGCAATATTTCTACTCATTTCTTGGGCAGATTTAAAGATAATTAACTCCAGTTCTGTGCCGTTTTAATATAATAGCTACTGAGCTCTGGAAATGTGGCTAGTTCAAGTTGAGATTGCTGTACAAAATACATACTAAATTTTGAAGACTTAGTATTAAAAAATGTAAAAGACCTCATGAACAATTTCTTACATTGGCTACATGTTGAAATAATAGCATTTTGATATTATTCTGTAAAATAAGATATATTCTTAAGATAATTTTACCCAATTAACATGGCTACTAAAATTTTTAAAAAACAAATGTAGCTCACTTGTGGCTTGCATTATAATTCTGTAAGACAGTATTGCTCTAGATTAAGGCTGAGGACCTTGCCTTTGCATCATAAGCAAGAAATTTTGTTAATTGTTTTTGCTAAACATTTCTGGGGTAGGTAATCTACCTCAGGAAAAAATTTTTGCCACTTTTTTAGAGCCAAAAGTGAACACAAGCAGTTGTAGTTTGAAATGCCAATTATTTTTTCTTTAACCAATGACAAAAGCTACTTCATCAGTTTATTGAACTTGTTGGACACAATTGCATGATTGTTGAGAGTAGCCATCCTCCTCCCTCCCATGTCCTTTCAATAGTGGTTTTTGTAATTGATCTTTCCCACCCCTGATGAAATCTCAAGTGGTTCCCAAAGCTTTTCTGGTCCCTTTCGGAAGGAACAGCAATCTCATTTCAAAAATTTAAAAATCTCATCAAATCTAACATTACAGTTTAATCTATTATACAATTTAAATTATCTCTCCCCAGCTGGGGCCCATCACAGCTGTGCATCCTGCAAAGAGCAAGGAACGCACACTTGGTGTCTAAATTCTTCAGCCTTCCCCTTCCCATTGCTGCTTGTCCCTTCCAAAGTGGTGAAGAAGAGGGGAAATGTCAGGGAGAAAAACTCTTAAATGCAGCCTGACTTGTATAGTTAGCACATGGCCACAGGGCTCTAGGGGCAGCAGATAAGCAACTGCTTTTTCTCTCTGGGCCTTTGGTTGGATGCCTTTGAGATCCTCCTGCTATGGACCTCTAACCTCAGATCTTGTGAGGCAGGAGACATGGCATCTAGCTGACCACTGTCTCAGGAGCCTGTGTGGTTCCAGCAGTCTGTCCAGTGCTGGATCTATTCACCCCTTCATCCCTTTTTGGTATGATTCCCTATCAAGATGGCTGCAGGCTTGCTCCCTTTGGTGGAGTGCACATTTGCTTCTGGAAAAGATGACACATTTCTTTTTCCTCTCTCCCACCCTCTTTCCTCTGTCACCATCTAGTCTGCCCTAGGTTTTAGAGAATTATTAGTGTCTTTATGTGACCATATTCCAGGGAACATAAAGCAAGTGTTTCAAATGATTTGTTTCATACAGCCCCTATTTTTGGCTTGGGATGGTGTACCTTCCCCTAGCTTCATGAGTGGCTGGAAAGGGGAAATGCTGTAGTACCACAGCAACTCTATCCAAGAGAATTTAGACTCTCTGTATTAGTTAGGCTGGTCTAGAAAATGACAACAAATGGAACACCATATTTCAACAGCTTAAAAAAGAAGTTTACCTAGCTCTCCCATAATAGTCCTGTGGTGGGGGGATGGGGGGGCTGTTAGGTAAGTGGCTAACTCTCTTCAGATGATCATTTGGGGACTTTTTCCATCTTCAGCTACATGAGTTCTTACAGCCTCGTCACCATCTGCACCCAGACTGAGAAAGAAGGGGGACATAGAGTGATACATCCACTCTGTTGAAAGCCCTGTCCTAGCAGTGGCACACATCTCTTCTGCTCACATCCCATTGGCCATACCAACTTGCCTGAGAAACACACTGCAACCATCAGCCATGTGCCCAGCAACAACTCTCTCTCTATGGAAGGAAAGAACAGACTTTGCTCTACAGTTGATGATATTTTCCACAATCTACAAGAACTCTAGGCTCCCCATGAATCTTTTGCCTCCTCCTTATATACCCTGGAAGGAAAGCAGTGATTAAGATTGGGAGAAATCATTTCATAGTGCCTTATAGCATGCCCTGAAGAGGGGGCTGTGTTCCTCATGTTATTGTACCCATGTTGTTGTTTTTCTCAGCGTTGTGAGTCTCAGTAGAAACTGAGACAAAGTGTATCCTTACAACTTTCTATCACCCAATCATTTAATAAGTACCCATTCTGCACCCTGCAGTTTATAGTTGTCATCTCATTTATTCTTGCAATAGTTCTTTGACATAGGTATTAGGCTCAGAAAAGTTATGTGGCTTATTTCAACTTAATTAAAACAGTACAAAGAGAAGCTGAAATCAAAACTCAAGTTTTCAGGCTCTTATGATAAACTGCCTATTGGCTACCCCCTTTAAATATTTACTTTTTTCTCTTTTAGCCACTTTTAATTTGCCTTTTAAAATGTGACATCAATGACACAAATAAATGCATTGTATACATATGTACAGTATTTATTTCCAATATATGTAGTACATGTGCATATTTATATACTGATTAAATTTGAAGGAATACAGAAACAATCACTGTGAAAAGTAAATAAGAGGATTTTTTTGATAAGGACAATTGTTTCTTCAAATTATTTGCTGCCTTTGGAATATACCTTAAAATTTATTATTGAAAGAGAAACATGTAAAATGGAAAGCATTATTCAGAACATAATAATTTGACAAAGTAAAGCTAACTACATCTGTATGAAATAAAGCTTGACTATACAATTTCTAATATATTTAATCATTTACAAAGTCTTTAGGGGCTAAAGTATTCTAGTATGATTTTTGGCTTTCAATGGGGTATTAGTCAGGGTTCAATGACAAACTAATTGGAAGTGTTAGGGGGCCAGATTCTATACCGGGCTTCAAGAAACAACTCCTAAAACACAGAGGAACTGTTGCCTCTGCCATGATTCCGACACAGAGGGGCTCATGAGAACCCACCACAGCCCAGATCACATCCCTCTGTGTGCTCAGAGCCAGGCAAGTGATTGCCAGAGTCCTCACCCCCTGACACCCATGGATTTAGAGGGTGGGCATTTCAGACCTCCCCTGAGACTGGTACCAAAAACCTCCACAGAGACACTTTGTGAGCAGAAGCAGCAGAAGTGTGGCCTCTGTCTCATGACACGGATATCTCCCTCTCGCGTGTCATCACGGCTCCTCTGTTGAGTGAAAGCTCGATTGTATTCGGAAGAGTCTTGTTTTATTTAGCCTTTGGACTACACAGAATCATGCTGCAAGGGGTGGGGACGAGGCTGGTGAATCAATCCACTGCATCCATCACAGGTGGGAGGGCAAGTAAGGGAAACAATTAGGTTGTAAAAATAAAAATTGGTTTGAGTATCTTTTTCACGTGCAAGAAGGAAAAATTCATGCTAGATCATTTGCAAGCAGGCACCGGTTTTCTGATTGTGTGTTTTAAATGTGCAGCCATTCTCCAGATGGAAATATTACTCCTATTTGGAAAAGTCTTGACATGACAAATAAGGAGCTATCCGATGACTTCAGTTACAGCTGTTTTTACAAGGACCCTTGAATGGGTCATGCTACGACTCATTATTTTTTTCCATTTCAAACAAAATAATTAATTGTATTCATTTGGGAATAGTTTTGTCTGGATGAAGAATATAAGTTTATTCAGAAAGTCTATTCACCTTCGTTTAAATATGTATCAGCATTGAGCTATCTTTTAATCCTTACAACAACGTTTAAAGGTAGGAAAGATTAGCCCTATTTTATAGGTAGGAAATTGAATCTCAGAAAGGATAAGTAATTTGTCTAGAGTCATATCTCTAGGAATAAGGTCCAAGGTAGGATGTGACCCTGGTTCAACTGACTCCTCCTTAACATTGGGAGATGGCCATACAGTTGGTGCTATCCCATGTGTTTGATAACTGCTCACACATTTTCTTTAGGCCTGTGTACTCTGCCAGACCTCCACATTAGAGATTGTATGTCGTCTTCATGGCATGACATCCTGGCTGCCTCTGCTAGCTATTGAGAAAGAAAGGCAGGGCTCTGCCATTTCATTAAGATGACAGTTAGAGAGGATGGCGACAGTGAAGTAGCTGAGAGGGAGTATGCCTGATGGCAGTATAATCACACAGACAGCCGGGATCCAGGAAAACCAAAGCTGCCGATATAAGAGGTGGGAGAGGGGTGAAGGAGGAGTGGAAGAGAAGCCAATTCGCATGGAGCTGCTATAGTTGACATCAAAAAAATTCTGCCACTGTGGCTAAGAAAGGAAGAATTGAAATGGAGTGAGGAGGAAGAGCCACTGTGTAGATGAGGGCTGCCATTCATACCTAAGTAGATGCATAAGCCAGTCATATGGGTCATTTTGGTTATGGTGAACTTGTCAACCAGTAAAGAAAGTCAATAGTGGAAAATATTAAATTATAGGTTTTGAATCCTTAGAGACTAATAATAATTAGCAACCAAAATCAATAATCATGTCTCAAGTAGCACATATAATTATAATTTTAATAAAACTATGTGTTTATGTAAATTCATGGAGAAATCACTTTGTATTAAGATAGAGTGAATGATCATGCCCTAAATGAAGTATAATTCAGCTGACTATAATTCAGAGCAAAAGTAATAAATGTCATTAAACACAGATATTTTAAAGCATTTTATAATCATGATATAAAATATAGACATAATTTTGGTGAAATTATGGGTATGATATTTCCATGTTGACATCTTGGCACTGTGCCAATTATGGGTAATATAAACAAGGGGAACTCTTTACCCAATATGGTCAATATATTTGAATTAACATCCAGTGTTTTTTTTTTTCTTGGTTATCTTGCTCACTTATTCAAAGAATGTTTATTGAGCATATTCCTATGTGAAACAATTTCCAGGAACTCTTAATTTTGCAATACACTCAGTATCTATATGTAATAATAATTTTTAAAAAAGCAGACGTGAATTTTATACCAGTGTAACAGTATAAACTTTTCTATCCATAGGGGAGTCTCTTCACATTCACCACTCCAAATGCTCTCCCCAAGTAGGGAGATTCTTGTGCTTGCATTTTTATTCAGTATTATTAACATAAATAAAATTATATTACCACAACTAAACCATTCTACCTACATTTAAAGCTCAAGAATACTACCTTAGGCTATATTCACTTACAAATAGTGAAATATCCTAGTGGAGGTTAACTCTTGACCTAGTGCACTGTGAATTTGTTTTTTAAAAATTGAAGGGCTGTCCATTTCTATCATGAACCAATAAATCATTTAAAAGTTTTTTTATGGCACTGATCAAGCATTTTTCAGAACAGTTGAAAACACCTTTCTATTTAAAATATTTTTTAATTTTAAGTAATTTATAATCACAAGTAATAATCATTTTTTTCAAAAGTATTTCAAATTTAGCATCACCTTGATATCAAGATAATAAAATTTATTTTCTGATGACATCTTTCTTAGGAGGTGCCTAACTTTATTGGTTTACAACTATTTGATAACTTTAGTCACCTATTCTAAGAGGAAAATAGTGAGTCCAAATAGCTATATATCTACACAGGAGTTTCTGGTTATGAACTGAAAACTAACCAAGACATAAACTGAGAAATTATGGATAGTGAATCTATCTGCAGGGTGTTATTACTGCATCCCTAAAGGTCTCATCTGTATGAATGCAAACATCTTCCCGAACCATAATGAGACTCAGTGTAAATCTCTTCGGGGTCATGTTTAACAGTCTATGCCTATGGAAATCATAAGATTATCTGCAACACTGCTCGGTTTCTTTCTGTTTCTAGCTGAATTAATTCTGCTCTATTGCACAGTTGAGCATCTGAGTGATTTCTAAAACAATAAATAACAGGCTCCAAGAGGCTGACTTTAACTTTCCTGAAACTTCGAAAAATAGTGTATATTAATCATAAGGGTAAAAATTCACTAGATATTTATTGAAAAAAACCCAGCTTAACATCTTTACAAATCCTACTGTCTAGTCTGCTGACTCAGGGCCTGGGCCAGCAACATTCGATAAATATGAAGACAAAAAAGCTACCCATCTGCAAAGCTTTCCTGGGCCTTTGCTCTTAGGTATTATAATGCTAATAAATGAGAATGTGGAAACTATGTTTATACCAATAATGAGGTAGTGAAAGGAAGTAAATAAGAGAGGAAATAGTTATACTTTCTTCTGGATATAAAATACAAACAGATGTGAAGATAGAGAAATATTGAAACAAGAAAGCTCTAAGTCTGCTTTTTTTACTTATTACAAGAAACATTCAGGCAGCCACAGTGGATAGTATGTAGAGGGAACCAAATATTTTTCATTAAAAGTGATTAAGCAATAGAACATGCATCAGGAAACACACACACACACACACACACACACACACACGTGTGTGTGTGTGTGTGTGTGTGTGTGTGTGTGTTTTCACACAGAGGGACTATATCTGTTTTAATAGTTAAATGTAATTCCATGCTGTATCAGTTTTTGAATGAGTAAAACTATCAATGGGACTACCATAGAATAAGAAATATATGTTAGAATAAGTTTTATAGTCATGGATAAAATACTTAAATGAAAAATTACAAATAACAAAAATAACTTTCATGACAAGTGAGAAGAATTTGATTAGTATTTCATGTCACTTAATTGGATATATTATTCATGAAAGACCCCAGATGGACAGAAATGAAGACTGAAGTAATTTACCCAGAAATAAGGTACATTTCATGAGGTAACACATTCTCATGGCCTGTGACTCAGGTTATACTCTGGCTTCTTCATGCAATGTATACTTTCCTAATATCTATTTCCTCACCATGAGATTCAAAGTAATACTGCCAGCCTTATCCCAGCAGATGATCTAAGCTTGAACAGATGAAAAGTTCTCTAAATAACTTCTTAAGAGGTTGAACCTACAGTAATGTAATTGTCCTATATAAACTCACAGCTACAGTCAAATTAGAAAAAACTAGTAGTGTTATTTATGGATTTAGTATTCACTTTTAACATAAGGTCTAAGTTCTTGCAGAAAACTATTTCAAAATGTTTTAACTTTGCATTGATCACTTATCCCATTTTTTACTCCAACCTAATAATATTTCTGGGCATGCTGAGCTTACTGGGACAGTTTTAGTGGTTAATGACCTCGATTTGAAAGGTCAGAGAAAATACAGAGGAAGAGGACTGGATTCAGAGCCCTCATTTCATAGTCACACTCTGACATCGTTTGTATTATTATAAGCAAGTTTTAAAAACTGTCACAGTCTTCTTGTCTATAAAATGGGAGTGACAATAGCTAGTTCATACAGTTGCCAGGAAGGAACTAGTCCAAGTATCCAAAAATCTCTTGCTGCATCCTATAGAGTCGTTGAATTTGACAACGAGCCAGCATAGTTATGGTATTAGCCACTGTCAGTGAACACAGTCAGGGGTTTGAATTTTCTGTCCTAAAGGGTAATGTGTTAATAGTTTGTGAGCAGCTTGAAAAACATTTCTCCGGGCTCATCCTCCCTTCTCTATTGAATCTGTGATAAGATTTTAATTTAAAAAGTCTATGATAGGGGCGCCTGGGTGGCTCAGTTGGTTAAGCGTCCAACTTTGGCTCAGGTCATGATCTCACAGTCTGTGAGTTCGAGCCCCGCTTAGGGCTCTGTGCTAACAGCTCAGAGCCTGGAGCCCGTTTCGGATTCTGTGTCTCCCTCTCTCTCTGCCCCTCCCTGTTCATGCTCTGTCTCTCTCTGTCTCAAAAATAAATAAACGTTAAAAAAAAGTCTATGATAAATATAGTAAATACAAACAAAAATGTAAATACATGTTAACTATTGTTTCAGAGATGGTTTCACATTTATATTAGACTCACATCTGGCAAAGAATCTAGTTTAGATAGCTATAACTCTCTAGTAACCAGGGGAAAATGAAGCATGAAAAGTGTGGTCCAGTAGCTTTTATGTTTGCTTATCAAAGAGTTTATTCAGAATTGAATCACTTTTCATCAGCATGAACTCTGGTCAGTCCTAGTCTCAAGCTAATTTGTAAGCATTTTAATTTGTATTGAAATGTTGTCACTGTGAAAATTGATATAAAATCATTAATTTTATGTGCAAAGTGTGAAACTCTTGGCATGGATTGTATCTTGTGTGTGTAAGTGTACAAATATTTTACCCCCACTCCTTTTCCATGACAAAACAAGTAGGAAGATATAGATCCATTTATTTTTTATTTTGGGGGGGGAGGTCAATAAGTGAAGAATGACAGATTATGTCTCAAAAGGAAACCTTCTGCACCAAATCCACATTCTTTTACCTGGACCATAAGAGCCTCTCAAGTAATGTGTTTACTTCCTATCTCCATGGAGAGTCCACCCCACCCCCAGTATCTGCCACCTCCTATACATACATACACACACACACACACACACACACACACACACACACACACTCTGATTTCAGGAAACCATTCAAACTCATCCACAGAGCAAAACGCCCTCTGTAGCCACCACTTGGGCTGTGAGCCTGCCAAGGCAAAGGCAAGGGCTTTTTAGTCATTGTTTGTCTTATTATTCTAATGCTGACTGAAGGTACAGTCAAATTTAAGTCATCCCTAAATGTGCCACGTGTCCACATGCTCTTTGCTGTTCTCTCCGCCTGAAATAACTTTAATTTCTTTTCCAACTGACAAATTCTTAGATGCCTCTTAAGGCCAATTACTATACCTTCTCTTTCATGAAACTTTCTCAAAACCCTTGTACACTTAATGGCAGACTCGACCCCTACTCCCTTCTTCGGGGACACATTGCACTTTCTACTTATCCCCTTTACTGTTTCTCCTTGTGTATGTAATAATATTTCAAATTATTTCAGCACTTCTCATGAACCAGTCACTGTGCTATGTACAATTGGTGAGACATGAAAAAGAATCACCCAACCAGACAATAAGTGGGCTACAAAGGCTACTTGATGTTAACAGACTTTTGAAATCAGAGTGAAAACAAAATTCACCTTAAACTATACATTTGTCTCTCTTCTCTATTTGTATATAAATATAAATATATGTATATTTATACATACACATGTTTTTGTCTGCTTGGATGGGCCTGAACAGGGCCTTCTAGAAACTGAAACCCCTTCTTCTGTGATTTAAGTTGTGTTAAATTATTAGAGCAGGCAAAGCTCACTTTTCCTAGATAGCAGTCTAATTTATTGATGTTAAACATTAGGGAGGATACATGGCTCCAGTAAGTGTCTTTGATGCCAAGATACCAGGAGATGCGATTGAAGACTCTCCCAGGGGAACGGGTAAGTACTCTGTGATATACCAAAATACATCAAGAGTGCATACAAAGGCAAGATCACCAGATTAGGCCTTCAAACTAAATGCAAGTTTTCTACTTTTAGTCTCACTTCTATTTCCAACCATAACATTCTAGTTTTATGATGGACTGTGGGTTGCCATGGTAGTAGAAGACTGATATGGAAATGTATCTGGGAAAATGGGTCATTGGAGAAGTGTTTTAACCCATAAAATTATTTCTCACAATTACTCATTTGGACTTTGCCTGAGACATCATATTGCTTAGCCCTATGTTGCTGGCAAATATCCTACAGAATCTAAAACATTCTAAGGTTATCTAAACCAAAGACAACGCCAGGGGACAGAGTTCTAAAGGGTGCTCATCTTTACAATCATTCCATTAAGTGTGTATAATATTATCTCCATTTTATAGGTGGAACAGTCTGAGATGATCAGAGATTTGTATGGATTACTCAATTCATTTAGTAATAGAACCAAAATTTCAACTCACGTCTGTTCAGTTCAAAGCCTATCTTTTCCAGTTTTTGATCACTCACTCAACAAATGTATACTGGGTTATGCCATGTGTTAAACATGGGTAGACTCTGAGAATGCAATGGGGAACACGCATTCACAGTTCCTACCCTTATAAAAAGTTTATAATCTAGTGTGAGAAATATATAATAAACAGGTAAAAAATGTCAATTAAAAACTGTGCTGTGAAGGGAAAATTTAAAACCAATTGCTAAGGTAGGAAATAACTGTGCAGATCCTAATTCACATGAACTATACAGGGAAAGGCTCTATAAGGTGTTATTTAAGCGGAGACTCAAAGGATAGAAAGGACCTGGGCATGCACAGGGCAGGGGAAACATAGCAGGCAGGGGAAACTATAGGCCTTGAGCAAAGGAAGAACTTGACAGGCTGTAGGGCCAGAGAAATATCAGTAAGACTGGGCACGGCTACTGCCATGAGAAGCCACAAGAAAGAATCCCAGAGAAGAGAGGAGACAGATCACAGGTGACCTTGTAGGCTGCAAATAACAGACTCCTCCAGAACCCCAGCTAACACCCTTGGGGCCAGCGCTTCTCAAACTTTTATATGCTTATTAAATCACCTAGAGATCTTGTTAAATTTGTTTTAAGTTTATTTATTTATTTTGAGATAGAGAGCAGGGTGGGCAGAGAGAGGGAGAGAGAATCTCAAGCAGGCTCTGCACTGTCAGCACAGAGCCTGACGTGGGGCTCAAACGTGAGATCATGACCTGAGCGGAAATCAAGAATTGGATGCTTAACCGACTAAGCCACCCGGGTGCCTGAGAGCTCATTAAAAAGTAAATTCTGGTTCACTCTATAGGAGGTGGGGCTGAGATTCTGCATTCTAACAAGCTCCTGAGTGACACAAATGCTGCAGGACTCTGGACCACACAGTGAGTATCAAGGTTCCAGGGCCCACTTTTGTACTCTACCATTGGAACTTGTGGACTCTGTTAGCCTTTCTGATGCACAACCAAACCTGGAAGTGTGAGGGCACTGACACTCCATGGGACAAATCTTAGCCAATGGGAACAAAAGTCAATGTCTTAAATTCTCTCCCCTGCCAACCCTCAAGAGTGTTCTCTACATGACTCCTCAGAGTGTCCCAGTGGGATGGAGCTTCAGTTGCCCACAGTGGTGACCAGCTCAGAGGTATACTCTTGTTTTACCCACCCTTACTTGTCTGATTTACCTTGTTAGTTAGAAGTTTAAAGATGTTCTAATTTATTAATTTGCCTATTATTTAGTTTTGACCAGTCTACATTGTCTTGGTTTATATAATAAGTGGGGATAAGGGAATGATGGGGACCTGGGTAAATTCAGGTTTAAGATTGGAGACCCTCCCTCCGTCCACACACACACACAGTAAACCAGCTCTAGGAGTCAGGGTAAAGCAGCCACTTAGCTCAAGATCAAGAGATGAATTCACCATCACCAACTGACAGACATTTATGATATGGGAGGTGAGCTCCTGGGAATTTGCTATTTTTATTTCTGAGTTCTTTGTTAATTTTCACAATCAGATTCTCACTCTTAGAAGTACAGTGATTGTCTTGTACAAGTTATGTGCATTTGTCAGCTCCTGAATATGCCACTCTTTAACTTACACCATTAAAAATTCATATATCAGAGTATTACATTCACATTATGCATTAAAAATGAACGTTTGCACCATAAAGCACCTGGAGATTAATAGACAAGATTAAGAAGTGAGAATAACATTCTACTCAGAACTTTAAAGTAGTAATTGTTTTCAAGTAAAAAATTTACAGTAAATGAAGGAAATATGCTTACTTTTAAACTTGTCCTGCATGTGAGCTTCCTTCCACCATGAAAATATAAGAGCATTTTATCTGTTCTACAAGGACACTTTGATAAGAATACCAAGTCTTCCTACTGGTCTGGGACAATCATGCCCTCTTACCAAGTGCAGGAATGATTTTATTTTTGGCATTTTGAACACCTTGTGAGCAGCAGCAGAAAAAGAAGCAGTTGTTCATCTCCTCAAAACAAAATAAAATAAAAAGTCTTAGAAGCAGGCTCACTAAAATCTAATGACTGGAAAAGCAAGCAGACTGAATCTAATCTTTTCATTAAATTGCCTAGCTTCAATTACTCTAACTGGGTTACAAGTGCCCTAAATATATTTGAATAGGTGACTGCCAGTTTCTCACAATCCTCTTCTTTCAAGGTGGTGTAGCTATTCCAAGCTTCATCACTATGTGAGGGCTCTATCCTGGCTGAGCAGATGGGCAGACAGGAGAACCAAGAAGAGCCTGGGCTCGGCCTCTCTCAAGTAGGTGAAGTTTCATTCGGAAGAAGGGGAAACAATATTGAAAACAACAGCAGCAGAGATGTGTCTAAAAAGGATTAATAAAATAACATTTATGCTGGATGATGAAATTCACTAAAGCTCTGAAGGCTCTGCACACAATTGTTTCGAACCTGATATTCCTTATGAGGTTTTCCTACTGTGTACCAATGATTATTCTGTATCTACCTCGGAGCTGTGGTAAGTGATGTGTTGATGGAGTAAAGCACTCTGCTCTTCTTTGTGAAAAAGATTGTTTTTATCTATTAAAAACATGGTTCTTGTATTTTTATGTAAAATAAGGCCATGCACTGTCACTATAAACTTGATTCACATGGGCTTTTTTATAGGTCTACGTGTTCATAGTCAAGGAGCAAAACCTATTTGGTGGGAGGCACTGACATTTTGATTGTAGGAAGAAGGAAATGGCAATAATTTCTCAGAAGCTGGGCAGATTATAAAAGAGATATAGAAAATGCGACCCAGGCTGATACTGTAACACCTCTAAAACACAGATGGTTGGCAGAACTCTGATAAGATGTCCCCCCACTGAATAAAAGTACAAAGATTGAAGAAATCAAATGCCCACCATTGTGAAGCACACGGAACCATTTTCCCTCCATTCCATTCCTTGTTCTATACGGACACAAATTACATGACCTCAGGCAAAATGAAGAAGCTGTGTGTGATAACCCCCCAAAACTCCCTAACCTTTGCAAATTCAGTAAGGTATTTCATGATAACAGCTCTCCAGTTAGATATATACAAATTGCCTGCAGCACAAATAATTGTTCTGACTAGCTGCACACTTGCTCTATCCTCACAACTGACTTTTTAAAAATGTAGGATATGTGGATTCTAGATAATAAACATAACAACTACTGAATGTCCCCGAAGTCATCATTGAAGGTGTTATCAAAGAAAGTTTATAGCACATGTAAAAAAATGATGGACATATTTATTCTTTTTAAAATGAGAGACCAAATAGCTAACAATAATTATACGCTGAAGTTGTTTCAAGACAATGATAGAACGGTGCCATCCACTGAAATATTCTGAAAAAAAAAATCTGTTTTATATATTCTTCTAAGTGTCTTCAGAACGCGTTATTATCTGTAGTCCTCACTTTGTCTGGTAGCCCAAATACCAAAGAAAAATGTAGTCAGCATATCATAGAATATATTATAAGAATGTTATTAGCTGGTTGAGATATATATAAACTATATTTCCTTTGTTACAAATCATGTATATTAGAATACCAGAAAATTTTCCCTACTAAAGTCAGAATTATGCAGTTAATTTTCATAACCTAGTCTTAGTGAGGAAAAGAGGGAGCCTCTCTTTGAAGTAGGCTTGGGCTCCAGGCCTGCAGAAACGACTAGAAAAAATTTTAAAGAATAATAAGAAGATAAAAATATTAGACAATAAGCCTCTTACTCTATATTCCTTACTGCTAAAAAATCACACTACAGTGCAGTGGAAAACCAATTCTATTGGGACAAGGCCACCAGAATTTCTGACAGCACAAAATCAGGCAGCATTCCTGTTTCCAGGCACATACTCTCTCCTGTTCACCATACCCATCCCCCAGGTCAAATGAGATGGTATAATAAATAATTTGTCTGGTCTTTGTCCTGAGTCCTGATAGGGAGCATCAATAGCCCTTAGAATTTCTTGAATGATGAGTGTCCTTGTTATGCTAATGAGGTGACTCACTGTAAGGCTAGTTAGCTTCAGGATAGGGGCTAGTCACCAGAAAAACCAACAAACAACCGCTTAGAGGGCCTGAACTTTCAGCTGCCTGATCTGTGGGAAGGTGAGAGGGGCCACAGATTGATTCAATCATGCTTACATAATAAAATCCCAAAAACTCTGGAGGACGAGGCTCGGTATAGCTTCCTGGTTGGTGAGCACATCAGTGTGCAGGAGAGGGAGGGTGGGCGGTGGGGGAGACATGACCTGATTCCACAAGAAGAGGGCACAGAAGTTCTGTGATCCTTTCCAGGCCATGCACTATGTGCATCCTTTATAAACTGTAATCATAAATATAGTACTTTCCTGAGTTCTGTGAGTCACATTGGCAAAATTATAGAAACTGAGAGGGTCATAAGAATCCCCAAATTTACATCCAGTCATTCAGACATGTGGGTGAGATAGGGATACCCCGAAAGCTGTAGATGATGTCTGAAGTAAAAAAGGGGTAGGGGATTTAACCTATGGAGTCTGTGCTAACTTCAGGTAGTTAGTGTCGGAATTGAATTGCAGTGTATCTAGTAGGTGTTAGACCAATTAGGGGTGAAACAGTATGTGCAAATATTTTAATAAGATTAAGTTTCTAAAGACAGATCATTTGAATAAAGGAAACTATGGAAATCTCTAAGTATTTGTGAAAGCAAAGAAAAAAATAGTTAAAAGTTCCCATCACATTTATCCTTCCTGAAAACAAAAGTGCACAAATAATGAATCCAAGAGTAGGTAAAATATATTGTATATAGGTTGTATGGCTAGAACTTGGAAAATTTTCAAACTGAAAGATATATATCTCTTCTATCAATATAAAAAGAAAGAATCAGAAACTCTGTAAATGAAAAGATATAATAAACAAGAGAATAAATATAACTCATAACATATTATGGCCAGACTGTACATAACTGATGTTTAACAGAAGAGAAGGCATTTGAACTTGAACTTGACGCTATTATCAAGTGTGCCACATGGATTTATGCCACATGAAATTACTAAAATAGGAATGTGTCTCCTGTTCTAGGGTATAATCACACACACACACACACACACACACACACACACACACACACACACATTTGGTATTCTACTTAATAATATTTGTATAATTATAAGATTATCAATGCTGTTTATTGGTTTTCAATTTTTATACTAACTGATATATATGCAGTACTTAATGTTAGTGGCACATTAAAATTGCTTAAGTAGCTTATGAAAAATAGTAATTCATAGGCTCAACACCAGAGATCGTGATCTAATTGGTCTGGAATGAGACTTGGCATCAACATTTTTTTTTAACATTCATAGATGATTAATACACAGCTAAGGTTTAGAACCATTGAAATAATAGCATGGGAGACTTAATTATACAGAATGAAATGTAAAGGTTACAAACCTTGATGAGGTAAAAGAAAAGAATGGTGTGGCTGACAGAGGTTTGGGAGCAGGGTAGACAAAAATGATGGACAGAGGATAAGTTTAGCAATGTACTCAACATGGCAAAAGCCAGTGATGTCTACTTAATGTAAATAAAGAAACAGAAATTGAAGTACATTATTTAAAGTTATGAAGATAACCACCAGAAGCCTTTAAAAAACTGCAATGGGCTAATTAGGAAAATCTAAGTGATTGGTTAGTAAAGGTGGTAAAAGATAGATAAAGAATCTAAAATTGATTAATCAAGAAACAGAGGCAAGATATCTGCACCCCCATGTTCATAGCAGCATTATTTACAATAGCCAAGACACAGAAACAACTTAAGAGTCTATTAGTGGATAAACAGAAAATGTGATACACACACATACACACAGTCTTCCTCCTTCCCTCCCTCCCTCCCTCCCTCCCTCCCTCCCTCTGTCTCTCTCTCTGCAATATTTTCAGCCATGAGAAAGGAAATCCTGCCATTTTTGACAACATGAAAGGAACTTTAGCCATTATGCTAAGTGAAGTAAGCCACACAGAGAAAGACAAATACTGTATGATCTCACTTATATGTGGAAACTAAACAAACAAAAACAATGATCTCATATAGATACAGAGCAAACTGGTGGCCTCCAAAGGCAGGAATGGGGGATGGGTGAAGTGGGTGAATGTAGTCAAAAGGAGCAAACTTCCAATTATAAGATAAATAAGTTTTGGGGATATGATATACAGCATGGTGACTATAACTAACAATAATTTTCTGCATTGAAACTTGCTAGGTTGGTATATCTTAAAAGTTCTCATCACAAGAAAAAAAATGTGTAACTATGTCAGGTGATGGATGTGAACTAAACTTACTGTGGTAATTATTTCCCAATATATGCATATATCAAATCATTCATTTTACTGTACAAAACTAATGCGATGCTATATGTCAATTATATGTCAATCAAAAAAAAAAAAAGAAATAGAAGCATAAGCACTTCAGAATTATGTTTGTTTTCAACAGAAGAGCTAAATACATAATAAAAACATGGTCACCCCTGGAAAATGATCCTGGGGAGGGGTAATGGAGCTAGATTTTTGCTTTTAATTTTGCACATTTGGTGAGGTGTGATTACTTTTAAACTATGGTCATGTGCTGCATTTAAAATTATTTTATTAAAACAGTATTTCTCAAAGCTGCTATCTAACTTTGTGATTAAAAGTCATGAGCAATTCTGTAAAATAAAGTAGCAAAAAGGATGTAAAGTCATGCACAATATTATATCAATCTTTTCTTTTGAAAGCAAAGGCCAGAATTTAACCATCATACCTTCTCTTTGTTAACTCATCAAGTTAATATGACACTGTTATTCAACTTGAACCAAAAAACATACACTACAATTATTTTATAGTACTTGCTGCAACCCATTCTAGACAAGCTTTTGAAATACTTTATATATTCAGCATGTAAAACAGACACACATTTTACCAAAGCCATCATATTCTTATAAAGGATTTTTAAAGAAATCAATATTACTATTGCCTATTCATGATACACAATTTCTATAGCTCAAGTACAAATAAATGAACATTTTTTTTCTAGACTAGGCTATTGCCCATTGTTCATTCTTCTCCTTTTGGTTATTATGGTCTAAAAATAATATTCCTCTATAGAGGAAAAAGAACATTTTTTGTAGCTGAGTTGGCAAATACTTCAGCGTATTAAGACATAGTAGATCCTCAATCAAAATGGATTGAAGTCCCTTCAAAACAGACAATTCCCAAGGTTTTGTAGCTCACATTTAAGTGACATAATTCCTAAAATTTTTCTTTAAGTATTTTACCCTTCCTGGTCATTACTTTTATTATTAATAATAGCAACCTATGGCTGCATAGTGCATTATAAAATGTTCACAAAAAATTCTGAAATATATTATTTTAGGTAATCCCACATATAGCACATAGAATTGATAGTATATCCTCACTTTAAAAATGATGAAATTGAAATTGAGTGTAACACTTTTCTGGAAATCTACAGATTTTAATGAGAAAACAGAATTTTAAACTAGTTCTGCCCTTCGCTCCCAGCTCATGCTTCTTTTCTCACTTCATGGGCTTGAAAGGAATAACTTGTTTTGCAACTTTCATGCTCTCATGTATCAGCCATTGGGTAGTGTTTTTTTTTTTTTTTAATTTTGTTTTGAGTTGTTACTTATTTGAGAGAGACAAAGACAGCATGAATGGGGGAGGAGCAGAGAGAGAAGAAGAGAGAGAATCCTAAGCAGGTTCTGAGCTGCCAGCAGAGACCAATGCGGGGCTCAAACTCACGAAACCATGAGATCATGACCTGAGCTGAAACCAAGAGTCGGACACTCAACCAACTGAGCTACCCCACCACTCTGACCATTGGGTAGGTTATCCAAAAGAAGGTAAAACCATGTTACCTGTCCTCATTAAACACTTATATTCCAGTAGAGAGTTATATCCTTGCAAATTTTCCATATCAGAATGATGGGGAGGTGCAAAATGATAATCTAACCTATTTTTACCAGAATATTCAATGTTCTTAGATTAAATGTAAAGTCATTTGCCTTACAGCATTTAGAAATATATTTCAGTGCAATGAAGATTAATTATTAAGTACTGACAATAAACAAAGCATTCAGCTAAAAATTTATGGACAATTGGTTATGTTTTTCCCTGCTGCTTCATAGGCCTCCACCCATTGAGCTTGATGCACTCAGTGGCTGGGTGACTACACTTTCAGAGTTAAACGGCAAAGTGTACGTTAAAAATTACATTACTTCAGCTTTAATGGTTGTGAGTACCAAGACTTTCATTGGCATGAGATAAATTTAAGAGACACAAATTCCCAAAACTTCCCTTTAAATATCAAAAACAGAGGCTGTCACCCCAACAGAACAAGGATTTCCTAATAACATAATTAGAGAAGGTACTAGATACAAAATGCTTATAATTTCATCTGTCCCATGAGGAGGTAAAAAAAATCCTTTCTGGGATGGATTGGATACAAAATTGGCAAAAGAAGATGGTAGGAAAAATAAAAGAAGGTAGTGGGAGAACGAAGGAAGCAAGAAAGTTGTGATTTGTGATCTGAGTATGTGGCCTCACCCTACTCCTCCTTCTGGAATTTGAAACTCCAGGATGGTGGTGGGGTGGAAAATAAAACCCAAATCCTGGGAGAGAGGTGGCTTCTTTCCAACTGCTCCTCAATGGGGAGCACCTTCAACAAGAGCCAACATGGAGGCCTGGTCAGCATCAGGAGATAAACTAGGCTCTGTAGAGTAGATAAGTGGCCACAGGATAAACCAGCAGTGGTGACAACAGTACTAGATATGGGGAGGACAGAGACAGTATGTTAGTCCCACCTGCCATTTGGGAGAAAGAAGGGAGGGAAGAAGCCTGGATTCAAATATTAACAGAAAAAATATTAAAGGTTCAAGATTATGGTGTTTTTAAAAATTTTATCTTTTTTATAGCCATCAGGAATAATAATAATAATAATAATAAATAATTAGTGATACAACAGCAAATTGAATTGAGTTATAGAAAATAAGATTGCATTTCTACTCATCTGAGAGTGAAAAGTACAGCCATGCTACTTTATAAATGGAAGTAAAATGGGTTGTGACAAACAGCTAAGCTAAAGACTATAGAGAGAGAATAACCAATATAAAATTTTTGTTTTGATATGTTAGAATATTGAATACAGTACGTTTCAGCTCTTAATTCAACTTTTTGGTAGAATCTTAAAAAGATTATATATTCTCACACCTTTTTGGAATAAGCTGTATCATAACATTGGCTTGGTACTTCTGATTCTTTAAAACTGGTGCTCTAGTTTAACAGTGAAATTTTTAATTTTGAAACTTTTAATTCTTGGAATGTTCGTCTCTGAGAATTAATTCAATAGCTGTTAGATTGATATGGGTCACAACTGGATGTATCACTAGGATTGTCTCCCATTTCTTTTGCTTTCGCTCATTTGGCAATAGCGACACATACCTTGAGATTCTTTAAAAAGACTCCTGCCTTAAAGCTTCCGTGCTGTCTGTTCCTTTTGCTTGGAATTATCTTCCCAAAAATATCAATGTAATTAACCCCCTGCACCTCCTGTAAGCATTTGTTCAGATAGCACCTTGTCCATGAAGTCTATTCTCCCCAGCTTTGAACACAGCAATCTGACCCACAATCTGGTACTACTGATCCCTCTCATCATGCTCTACTTACTTGTTTTCAAAACACCCATTACCTTCTAAATACTATGCAATTTACCTATCCATTACTGTATGTTCCCCACACTCAAACATAAGCCCCAGGTGGGCAGAGATCTTTGTCTTCTTTATTCATTGACAATTCCAAACTAGAACAGCACTCAGAGAAGGTGCTCAATAAATACACAATGAATGAAAGAATGTTAACATTTCACATCTAATCTCAAATATTTCTTATATATAATTTTATCTTCAGAATATATCCTTTCATGTAATAAATAAGAGCTGTTCTCTCAAGTTCTGAAGATCAAAGGGGCCTGAAGGTTTCAGTGACCATCCTAGTCTCTAGACTGTTTCACACTCACTGAGTCCTTATTTTGGAACATTGGTTCAAAGAGTCTGCAGTTTCAGTCTCAATCCACTTTGCATTTGTCCTTAAGAAAGTGTTTTTGTGCATAAGGCCCCATCCTTCTATTGTATCCCTTGCAGAGACTGTGAGAACTGACCATAAATTAACAAAATGCCCCAAGATTCCCAAGACTTAGACCCTTTTGCCCATTTTCATTTCACATCTTTTAAAATTCTCATGACCCCCACCTCCACCTTGTTCTCTTGCTGGTCCAGCCTTCCCCAGTAATCAATCCCCTTTGATTTACACCTTCTAGATGACAGGCTTGTCCCCTTCACCCAACTATTTACACTTCTCTGAGAGGCCCCTTCATCCTTTATTTTATAAGGGACTAGATTGCAACATATATCTCCATATTTCCATGCCAATAAGGGTCATCTGCAACCCCTTTTTGTCCCTAAGAACTCTAAAATCAATCGTCTTTCCTCATCCCTAACACTGACAGCTAATAATAGAGACTTTCATGACGGAAGGAATTAATTCTGTTCATCTTACAAGCATGAGGCAAGATTCTAAAGTAATTTAAACAAAGAAATTTTCTTCAAGACATCATTAATTACATTTAAAATTTCAATGCCTTAAATCTTGACCTATAGGAAATCTTGACCTATAGGAAAAATTTTATATCAGTCTAAGAACTCCATGCTCATTTTCCTTGTCTGTACCCAATGAAGACTGTGAACTTAAAAAAAAAAAATCAGAATCCTAACTTTTCAGACACTCAAATATCATCTCCATTCCAACTTCTCTACTCTGCCCTCAATAATCTCACTTCTGGGACCTTTCCCCTTCAGTCTGGTTTTTCAGCTGTTTAATAATCCTTCTTACTTCCCTTGACCCTGCTCCTCAGAGTTTCATCATGATCATTTCAATTTTGCAGCTACTCTTCAGCCACTTCTGCTGGCAGAAAAGTAATTTTTTTTACAAGAATGCAATATATCAGATATCTACATTAAGGTGCAGCGCATATCAAAAGTCTTTTTTTGTCTTTTTCTTTTTTTTATAAAGAAAAATGTCTGGATGGCCTTGATGATAAGAACAGAAATGATATCAAGCATCTCACTGTATAGAATCTTAAATGTGAAAAGCATTAAATAAAAAAATAAATCACATCATAATATTCTACATGAAGTACATACACACACAAACACGCATACACTCATGTACATATATTAAGAGAGAGTAAGGAAAGAAAAATAAGGGGAGCTAGGTTGAATTCTTCACTAAAACGTAATATCCTCATGCTATCCATGGTGTGGATTTTTTTTTTTAATGAATGAGTGGGATGAAGAAAGAGCAGGGCTTTGGAGTTGTAATTTATTTCTGAGACAGAAGGATAATTGTGCTCTCTAGTTCAGTAAATCTCAGTCTTAGTTGAGTTACAGGCAAGTACTGACAGGACAAACTGAATAGTTGAATTCAGGCGGTATAAATGATAAGGAAGACATTTGAATAAGACACTATTAAGTTCAAAGATTTGAGAAAACTAACATGGCAGTGTGCTGGCTCAAACATACAATCAAACCCATGAGCTTCCACAAAACACAATTTCTTGGTTGTTACTTGACTATTTTTCATACTGATAGATGTTTTGCCCTTGGGGTGCACTGCTTTGCACATAAAGAATGATTCTGCTTTGTTCCCATTAGTTTGAAAGACAAGACAGTGACACTGTGCAGAACAGAGTCCAGTATGAACACTGTATTCAGAACAAACCCACTTTCAAAAGCCCTATTCCGATGATAAAGAAACAGATGCTATTTTTTTTGTGTCTGAATTTGTGATCCCTGCAGTATGAGGGGAAAGACATCGAATGTGTTCCCTGAATAGCAATGAAGTATTGGAAAGCAATGACATTCTAATCACTGCTTCAAATGTCAGTGCAAGGATGCCGTGGGTAGCAGCCCCAGTACATAAGTTAACGGCTTTACTGTAAAACCACAAGGGAGCAATTAATGGGAAGCTGTTACTAACCTTCATGCATTCCATTGCTCAAGTGTCTAGAGAAAAGGTCTAATTATAGTTCTAACCTTTCCCAATGGGCCATGAATGACTCTCCAAATATAGGATGTTGTGTAAGAAAAACTATGATGAAGACATAGAATTGACATATAATTGAATTTTCTAACACAGTGTACCCATAGTAGAGCAACAAATCATGTTGGTAACTTGATTTTCACCAGTTTTTCATTAGAACAAAAATATTAAATTCTGCAAAAAGATATATGATTAAGAAAAATCGAATAGTTAAACATATGAAACTTCCCATGAAAGATATAGTAGACATAGTATCAGAATATTACATTATATCTGAACTAAAAGCATAACTATTTAAAAGACAAGTATTTTATTTGAAGGAAGAACTAGGACCAATATAGAATGTAAGACTTAGCAGCCCACTAAGCAATGTGATTAAAGGGAATCTGGTTGGCAAAGGATTTTCATTCCCCCCAAATTTCAATAATTAGAAACAACATGAAAAAACATTTGCTTATAACAGAAAAAAAAACCCCTAAAAGCGCAATATCACTTTTTAGGGGGCATGCATTTCAAGATGATGGAACATTTGTTGTCTCTTCTAGGTAAGATGCCTCTTGAAGAGTGCGGAAATTGACATTTCCATGAAGTCCAGAGACCCTATTCATTTACAAAACATTCATTGAATTCTTTGTGCAAGGAAGCTATACTGAGAAGGATAACAAACTCACTACTTTCAAGAAATATATAATGTATGTAGAGATTGAAGAAAATACTGAATAAATATATGAAGCAAAGATGTAGTGGGAACCCTGTAAGTGCCTAGCAAATACAGTGATACCTGGTACCCAGAGGAAATATTGAGTCCAGAGGATTGGAGTGATCAGAGATGCTTCCTAATGAAGTTGGGGCAGATGACCTTGCTGAGCATTCAGTTAGGGAGAGGTCATTCCCTAGGTGATCCTTACTTATTCCTCTCCTTGAATACAAAAGGAAGAATTGTTTCCTCCCATTTCATCAAAGAAAAAGCTATAGATCTTTGATAGCCTAAAAAGTCCTACATGATCAACTCCTCCCCTCCTCCTTTTAAACCCCCTCCTTCTCCCTTTTCCCCCACTTCATTTTTTACTACTTGCTTCTTTGTTCATACTGCTCCAGCCACACTGGCCTCATCCACAAACACTCCAGAAACTCAGGCATATGCTGCCTTAGGACATTTGCACAGCTCTTTGCTCTACCTAGGCCATTTCACTCTGCCTGGACCACTATTCCACTAGACATAGGCATGGCCACTTTTTTGCACCTTCTCAATCCATGTCTCCTAACCAGGACTCCTGGCACTCCTTACACACATGTTCCCTTCAGCCTTCTAACATGTATATGTATGTACACATACATACTTACATATACATATACACACTTAGCTATACACACACACACACACACACACACACACACACACACACTTTAATTATTGTTAATTTTGGCTCTCTCTTGCTAGGATGTAAGCTTCCAACATACTGGAATCTTTGTTTTCTTCACTGATGTATCTCAAATCTCTGGAACAATTCCAGGTACAGGACAGATGCTCTGTAAATCTTTGTTGAATTGAATCAAATACTCCAAAGTTTCCAATAAGTAAATTTTAACTATAGATCCATTTTGTGATAAATTGATGAATAGTATACTTCCCCAATTTATAAAAAAAATCATTTTACTTTTTCACATGTATAATCTGGAGTCACAAGCATCTATTTTTAAATTGGTTTTCAAATACATTTAATGTTATTCTCTGTCTTTTTTCTTGCAAAACATGTAAATGTAATTGTGGTCATTTTAAAATGCATTAGTTGGATAAAATTATTAGGAAATGAAAATTGGGTAAATACAAATGCTTCCTTTGTTTTACTTTAAGTTCCTCAAGTCACTTTTGTAAATATAAACCATATCTGATAATTTGGGGATAAGAATGTTTTAAGAATAATTTGAAAAATATGATAACATATATTTTATCTAACTTCTCATTAACTTTTAACAATGCAATTACATTTTAAAAGCAGTATTATATTGGTATCATTGATATAGATTTAGCAAATTTGATTTACATTTTATTTATTTTATTTTTTAAATTGTATTTTAGAGAGAGAGAGAGAGAGAGCACACGAGCATTGTAGGAGGCAGAGGGAGAGAGAGAATGTTAAGTAGGCTTCACACTCAGCTTGGAGCCTGACGTGAAACTAGATCCCACACACTGGGACCATGACATGATCTCAGCCAGAATCAAGAGTCGGAGGCTCTACCGACTGAGCCACCCAGGTGCCCCCAACTTTTCTTTAATTTTTGATTTTTAAAATTATTTTATTTTATTTTAGAAAGAGAGAGAAGCAAATTGTATTTACATTTTAGTCACAGGTCTACAGTAACCTTAGTTTGTAAAATTTTTACACATAAATAAACTTTTTGTTTTTTTATTTTCTAGGTTATACATACATACATACGTGTGTGTGTGTGTGTGTGTGTGTGTGTGTGTGTGTGTTTATATATATACATATAGTTATTTGTTTGTGGATTTCGTGGATGTTTGCTGTGCTTAACTCCAAAGGGGACCCACATGATGAGTAATATAATAATCATGGGCATATATCCATTAAATCATGTGGCATAATGTTTAAACACTAAGAAAACAAAATTAATGTAAAACCAGTGATTGGATTATTTCAGCAATGTAAGACAACAATGAGAAGTGTTGCAATGATTTTGCCCCAACTATTCAAAACATTGTCTAGATAACAATAAATTCTTGTTAGGTAAGAATGCTATGTAGTTCATATGTTTTTTTTTTTTAAAGAATATGGCTAGTTCATGTGCCTTTTACATAAGAAAGTGTAAATAAACTATGCCAAAAAATTAGACTCAATTTTTATTATTCATTTATTAATTTAAAAATATTTACTGATCTCCTATTATGTTTCAGATGTTATGCTGTTAACAAAGAAAAAACGATAGAGATAAAATTGGCTAAGCATATATTAGAATACTGGAAAGGAGTTTGAACAGAATTTTTGGGACAGAATTTTTAATGGTGAAGCATGAGATTGTACGTAAATATAAGAAACATAAAATAATATCCTATCTCTTTCATGTTATCACAATCCACTTATGGATATAAAAGATTTATAGAAATAACTATAGTGAAAGGCAATGATGATTAATGATACATTAAGAAGAAATGAAGAATTTCAGTGAAAGTAAACTATAAACTTACCTTCGGTAGTTCTGTACCTGATTCTCCCTATTCTGTTCCATTGATCTGTATGTCTACCTTATGCTAATAGCACACTGTTTTGATGAGTTCCCCGACTTTGTTTACCTTTTTCAAAAGTATTTTGACTGTTAGAGGTCCTTTGTATTTCCACAAAAATTTTAGAATCATCTTGCCAATTTCTGCAAAAAAAACTCCCCAAACCAAACCAAAACAAAAAGACTTACTGAGATCTTGATTGAGATTATGATAGACCAATTTTGAGAAAATTGACAACTAATAATATTGAGTTCCAATTCATGAACTCATTTACTTAAGTCTTCTTTAATTTCTTTCAACAGTATTTTGTAATTTTCAGCGTACAGGCTTTGTACAAACTGTGCTAAATTTGTCCCTAAGTAATTTATATTTTTTAAATAAAATTTTTTAATGTTTATTTATATTTGAGAGGAGAGAGACAGAGTGTGAGCAAGGGAGGGGCAGAGAGAGACAGAGACAGAATCTAAAGAAGGCTCCAGTCTCTGAGCTGCCAGCAGAGAGCCCAACGCAGGGCTCAAACTCATGAGTCATGAGATCATGACATGAGTTGAAGTCGGACACTTCACTGACTGAGCCACCAAGGTGCCCCTCAGTACTTTATATTTTTAATGCTATTGGATATGGTGTCTTTTTTTTTTAATTCTAATTTGAAATTGTTTTTTCCAGTTAGAAATTTAGCATACAGAAATATTATTGATTTGTTTAGTATATATTACCCTTGTATCCTTCAACTTTGTAAATTCCTTTCTTTGTTCTGGTAGCTTTTTCATAGATTCTTTGGAATTGTCTATATATTTTGTGTAGAATTGGTATTATTTCTTTCTTAAAATTTTGGTAGAATTCTCTAATGATTTTATTTGGACCTGAAGTTTGTTCGCAGCAAAGCTTTTGACTACAAATTCCATTTTCTTTACAGGTATAAGGATATTCAGTTTATTTCTTTCAGAGCAAGCTTTTAATAGCTTGTATTTTTCAATAATTGTGTCCATCATATATAATTTGTCAAATTTCTGGGCATAATTTTTATCAAAATATGAATTTATTATCAGGTTTTAATATCTATAGGATCTATAGTGATAACCTTTTATCATTCCTAATATTAGTGATTTGTGTCTTTAATTTTTCTTAGTCTCTCTTCAAATAACATGTTACTTTAAATAAGAACTCTACAATATCTCTCCATTTTGATCCTTTTGTCCTTTGATCTCATACATTTTATTTCTACATATGTTTAAACTCCACTATTTTCATCAGCCTTTGAGTATTTTAAATAGATTTAAAAAAATTAAAAAATTCCATGTGCTTTTACCATCCTACGTGCTCTTTATTTTTTGTATGGATCTAAATTTTTGTCTGTATCATTTTCCCTCACCTGAAGAAATTTCCTTGAATATACCTTAAAGTATATGTCTGCTGATCATGAATTATCTCAACTTTTGGGTTTTGTTTTAAATGTTTGCTTTAGCTTTTGAAAGATTTTTGCTGAATACAGAATTCTGGAAGGATAGGGTTTTTGTTCATTTGCTTAGTACTTTACAGATGTTGCACCATTGCTTTCCATCATGCAAAATTCTAATGACCAATCTACTCTCATTCTTCTATTTCTTTTACATGATTTATCTTGTTTCCTCTTGCTGCATTCAGGATTATCTCTATCTTTGTTTTTCAGCACTGTATTAGCTCTCTAGGACTACCACAGCAAAGAAACACAGACTGGGTGACTTAAACAGCAGAAATTTATTTTCTCACAGTTTTGGAGGCTGAAGTCCAAGAACAAGGTTTCAGCAGGGCTGGGTTCCTTATGAGGGCCTTGAGAGAAGTATCTTTTTCAGGCCTCTCTTCTTGGCTTGTAGATGGCTGTCTTCCCTCTAGTCTTCACGCTGACTTTCCTCTGTACATTTTTGTGTCCAGATATCCTTTTCTTAAAAAGACATGAGTCATATTGGATTAGTGCCCACTCTAATGACCTCATTTTAACTTAATTACCTCTGTAAAGACCCTATCCCTCAAAAGGGTCACATTCTGACGTACTGAGCTTAGGTCTTCAACATATAAATTTGGGAGTGGGACATAATTTAGCTCATTACAAGAATTCTGACTAGGATTTGCCTACATACATTATTCTCTAAGCTCTTTGAATCTGTGATTCTTTGGCTTTCATTAATTTGGACGAATGATTGGCTCTTGTCTCTTTCTAATATTTCTTCTGTCCTGATTTCTCTCGTCTCTCTTTCTGTGACTCTAATTTCCTTTTTACTATATCATTTTGTGTTTTCCAACAGCTTTTGGATGCTCTTTACTTACTCCTTATTTCCCCTTTTGTTTCACTTTGGGTAATTTCTAATAATATGTCTTAATATTTACTGATTATTCCTTCTTTTATGTTCAGTCAGCTAAGCCCATGGAAAGGATTCTTCATCTCCAACATTGCATTTTTCATTTTTAGCATCTCTACTTGACACTGCATTATAGTTTGCATGTACCTGCAAAATTTTCCTGTTTCTTCATGCATATGTTTTCTACTAGATACTTTAAAATATTGATCATAATTGTTTTAAATTCTCTCAATATTATAATATCTGAGCTGTCTTTGAGTCTGATCCTGTTGATTGCTATATTTCTTGAAAATGGCTTAATTTATTTTTTTTCTTTTTATATGCTTCAAATTTAGGATTGGATTCCATATAAAAGAACACTATAGCCTGAAGTAAGTAATATTTACACCCACAAAGGTGTATGTCTTTCTCCTGTCGGGTTGTGAATTTGGTGGTGAGGGTAGGGAGTGGGAAGGGGCGAACTGTTGAATAGTGGCATTAAGCTTGGATTTTGTTGTTGCCATAGTTACATTTTGTGCAACTCATATGTCAAATTCCTCCACACATGGATTGTTGCCGTCTTGGAGTTAGACTAAGCAGAGAGTCTCTGAGTGTTGCTCTACTTTTTGCAATCTCTGCACACCGGCACAACAAAAAGGGTATCTTTTCATGTTCTTGCCTCTTGTCTAGCCATCAACTGCTTTTCTTCTTTTTTCAGTTCAAATGCTATGATGTGGGCAGAGAGCATTTTTCAATTCTACTGCATTAGCTTCAGTCATAAACATGTCGTGTACACCTGAGGGATAGAACTTTCTCAGCATTCCTGGCCCTCCTCATTTATGCCAAAATGCTTTCAGTTGGTGAGGATCTTTGGCATGAGTAGCTTTCCTTTTCCTCTCCCAGAGGCAGTGGAACAATAGTTTCTCTCTGTGTAAGACCCCAGGCATGTATGGGTCTCCTTCCCCACCTTCAGTGACAGATGCTTTTACTTTCATCTTTCCCCTGGCAGCACCCAGTCTTTTCTGGGTGTTACTGGGGGAAGCAAAAGAGTCTCCTACCTTGCACCCAGCAGCAGTCAGCTTTTGCCTCACCTAAGGAGAAGAGTCCACAATATAGGTGGATCTCACACATGTGCACCAGTGCTAAACCACTAGCAGGTGGTATTATCACATGCATTACCAGAGAGGCCTCTCTGATATTCACTGCTCTGTCCCCAGTTCTTCTCAGGTATCCAGTGAAGGTCCATGGAAAATAGTGGTAAAGAAGCATAAATTCTATGTCTGGGACTCCCACAGATTCAATTTGTCATGCTACCCCACACCCAACCTTTTAAAACTAATTTTAAATACATTTACAGGGGTGCCTGGGTGACTCAGTTGGTTAAGCATCTGACTCTTGATTTTGGCTCAGGTCGTGATCTCATGCTTCTTGAGATTCTCAGTCTCCCTTTCTCTCTGCCCCTCCCCTGCTCATTCTCTTTCTCTCTCTCTCTCAAAATAAATAAAACAAACTTTAAAAAAATTCATTTACATTTCAGTTGTTTCCTCTGAACTTCACACCTGGATGGCTGCACCTCTTCCTCCTGTAATCTGCCAAAGGCTAAAGTTTGACCGTCCTACTCTCCTCCAAGGGATTTTGTGGTTCTATTCACATTTTAGAATTCTTTGTTCTAGTTCTTTGACAAATGCTGTTGGTATCTTGATAGGGATTGTGTTAAGTGTGTTGATTGCTTTGAGTAGTATGGACATTTTAACAATATTTGTTCTTCCTTGGGGAGCCTGGGTGACTCAGTTGGTTGAGCCTCTGACATCAGCTCAGGTCATGATCTCACGGTTCGTGAGTTCTAGTCCTGCATTGGGCTCTGTGCTGACAGCTCAAAGCCCAGAGCCTGCCTCAGATTCTGTCTCCCTCTCTCTCTGCCCCTTCCCTGCTTGTGCTGTGTCTCTCTCTCAAAAGTAAATAAACATTAAATATATATATATATAAATAAACTATGTATATAAACTATATAAATATATAAACTATGTATATAACTATATAACTATATATAACTATATATATAACTATATATATAGTTATATAACTAATATAACTATAATATATAATATTATATATAACTATATATAGTTACTAATATAACTAATAATATATATATAACTATATATATAACTATAGCTATATAGATACAGTTTCTTCCAATCCATGAGCATGGAATTTCTTTTCATTTCTTTGTATTGTTTTCAATTTTTCTTTCATCAGGGTTTTGTAGGTTTCAGAGTACAGGTTTTTCACTTTTTTGGTCAGGTTTATTCAAGATCCCCAGTATCTTGTTATTTTGGTGTAAATGTAAATGGGACTGTTTTCTTAAGTTCTCTTTCTGCTGCTTCATTATTGGTGTGTAGAAATGTAACAGATTTCTGTACACTGATTTTGTATCCTGTGACTCTACTGAATTCATTTATCAGTTCTACTAGTTTTTTTGGTGGAGTCTTTTGGGTTTTTTACATACAGTTATCATGTCATCTACAAATAGTAAAAGATGTACTTCTTCCTTACTGATTTGGATGCCTTTTATTATTGCTTTCTGTTGTCTGATTGCTGTGGCTTCAACTTCCAGTACTATGTTGAATAAAAGTGGTGAGAGTGGATATCCTTTTCTTGTTCCTGACCTTAGGAGAAAAGATCTCGGGTTTTCCCCATTGAGGACGATGTTAGCTGTAGGTTATTTGTATATGGTCTTTTTTATGTTGAGGTATGTTCCCCCCAAACCTACTTTGTTGACGGTTTTTTATCATGAATGGATGTTGTACTTTATCAAATGTTCCTTTTGCATCCATTGAAATGATCATAATATGATTCTTACCCTTTCTTTTACTGATGTGAGGTATCATGTTGACTGATTTGTTCCTCCAAGGGTCTTATGAAATTCCAGTCACCTGGTGGTCTTGAAAACTCAACACTATGATGAGTTTAAAAGTGGTAATTTTGGGGGCGCCTGGGTGGCGCAGTCGGTTAAGCATCCGACTTCAGCCAGGTCACGATCTCGCGGTCCGTGAGTTCGAGCCCCGCGTCAGGCTCTGGGCTGATGGCTCAGAGCCTGAAGCCTGTTTCCGATTCTGTGTCTCCCTCTCTCTCTGCCCCTCCCCCCTTCATGCTCTGTCTCTCTCTGTCCCAAAAATAAATAAACGTTGAAAAAAAAATTTAAAAGTGGTAATTTTGCACATTATATAGCTTTTTCTCACTGTTGGAGAGGAAGTGGCATTCCCTGTGGTTTTTTACATCCTAATTAGAAGTCAAACTTGTACTAGAAAAAACACTGACAAAATATAACCATCCAGATGAAGGACAATAGACTTTCTTCTACTTCTCTGTAGTTCCACTGCAATCCCCAAGTCAACCCATGAAAAATGGCCTCCATATTGATCTGCAATTCCCACTTCCACTCCTTAATTTAATCTGCAAAGAGTAGTCAGAATAATCTTTTAAAAAAGCATACATCAAATCATGCCCTTGCACTGCTTTAAATTCCTCAGTAGATAAAATGTGAAATCCTTATGATGGTCTATCTAAACTTGCTTCATCTGTTCATGACCCATATCTCAAGCTCCCCTTTTTTTACTTTCCATTGATGCTTTGCTTTTTCTCTGAAAAACTACAACCAATCGCCTACACATTTACCCTCAACACACCCACCCATCCAACCCTTCACCCCCCCATGAGTTTATATGTCTGGTTCCTTCTTATCTGGTTCTTCACATCTCAGCTGAAAAACAGAGATGCCTTTTCTAACCACCTTTTCTCTCTACCAACATTATTCTCCATCTCTGCATATTGTTTGTGAGACTCACCAAAATGTATTTGTGTTGTACTTTGCTTGTTTGCTTTTTCATTCATTTATGGCCTTTCCTCTCCACTGAACTCTTCATGAGGACACAGACTATTTAGGTCTTGTTAACCAGAGCCTATGCTGCACTTAAGACAATGCTCAGCATACCACTCATTCAATAAATATTTTTAATATATTTTTAAATGTTTATTCATCTGTGAGAGTGCAAGGAGGGGAGGGGCAGAGAGAGGGGGAAAGAGGATACCTAGAGGGCTCTGCACTGACAGCAGTGAGACCGTTGCGGGGCTTGAACTCACAAACCCGCGAACCTATGAGATGGTGACCTGAGCTGAAGTCAGACACTTAACTGACTGAGCTACCCAGGAGCCTCTCAAGAAATATTTTAGAAAGGAGTATATCTAATCACTATATATTACTATAGATTAAATTATATACTAAGTACATCCATATAAATAATTTTATTATATTACATATTTACTATAAAATATTCAGACTAATTTAACAATGTATATATGAGCAGAGAAGGGAATTCGTGAAAAATGACAGAATTCAACCAAATAGTGGAATAGAATCTAAAAGTTAATCTCTTAGAATCTAGGTGGATTGGCACTTAAATTACCCTAGGTGAGTTTCTAGCCATTTTTTAAAAATAGAAAATATTTGTATAAAGAAATATGCAGGTGAGTGTAATTTTCTTGGAAAAAATATCCAGGGATATAAATGAAAGTCAGTTTGCAACCTTCTATTTCATAAGAGTCTGTTCTTCAGGGATTTTTCAACTTCATTTTGCAGAATCAAGTACCTCAGTTATTTTGAGTAAGCATATGTACTTTTAAGTGGTTATTCAAACTGAATTGCCTGAGTCTTTTAGGGTTTAGTGCTCACTAAATGTTATATAGAACCAGGAAGAAATGGATAGTAAAATTGCAGGGACTCACCAAATTATTAACATTTTATTCTACTGTGAGCAAGAAAATAGCATCAAGTATATTTATATAAGGTAGAATGGTGTCTTAGAATATGTAAATCATCTGCATGTTTGTTGTATGCTCAGGGATACATTGAAAACTTGGTTTAGTTCCTGTTAACATATCGTAAAATAGAAGATTAAAATAAAGTTTACTAATACATCTAAACAAGGCTGTTGATTAAAAGTGACCCAGTGGCCTAAAGGATTTTGTGTCTGCAATTTATTCCAAATCTTCCAATAAATAGTAAAAAAAAACAAAAAAAAAAAAAAAAAAAAACCTTTGAATCCACCTTCAAAACATTTCAGAACTTTATTTTTCATTAATGCAATGAGTAAGCATGTGAAATTTTATCTCCAGAGGATGTATTTCTTTACAAAAAGCTGAGAAAGTGAAAATGGAATGGTTCGGAAGGCCTCTTTCTGAAGAGATAACTTCTGGGACCAGATAATGTAATATGAGGCAAATCCCACTGATGGCCTAGTTTTGACTTAACTATTGAAATCATATTACTAAAAATAAAAGAAAATATGTAAAAAGTAGGTGGAATTTCTCTGGAATATAATATTTCTATGATCATTAGAAAGTTTATGACAACAGCAAATAAAAGGCACTTTTAGCCTTAAAAAATATATCAACATCACAACTCAACAATAACAACAAAATCCCAGCCCTATTAAAAAAATAGGCAAAGGACAAGGACTTGAATACATTTTTCCCTAAGGAAGATGTATGAATGGTGACTAAGCACATGAAAAGATGTTCACCATTACTAATCATGAGGCAAATGCAAACCTAAATTGCAATCAGATGTCCTCTCACACTTATTAGGGTGACTATAAAAGAATTAAAAATTAAATTAAATTAAAAATAAGATGAGATAAGATAAAATAAAATACATATAAAGTAAATATAAAATAAAATAAATAAAATAAAAAATGTTGGCAAAGATATGGAGAAATTGGAATCCATATGCATGGTTAAAAGGAATGTAAACTATGGCTACAGCTAAGGAAAAGAGTTTGTCATTTTTTTAATTAAAAGTAGAATAAACATATTTAAGCATTACTACTTCTGTGTATATACCCAAAAGAATTGAAAGCAGGGTGTGTAAAAGGTATCTGCATATCCATGTTCATGGAAGAATTATTCGCAATAACTAAAAGGTGGCAGCAACCCAACTGTTCATCAGTGGATGCATGAATAAATAAAATGTGGTTCATATGTGCAATTGAATATTATTCAACTTTAAAAACTAAAGAAATTATGACACATGCTACAACATGGATGAATTTTGAAGACATCATGCTAAGAGAAATAAGCAAATCTCTAAAGGACAAATATAGTATGATTTCACTTATGTGAGGCTCCTAAAATAATCATTTACAATTAAAAATATTTTTAATTAAATTTTTTAAAAGCACAAAAAGATATATACCAACATTATTTTTTGGTATAAATCCTTCAGGTTTATCTAAACTTTAAGATTGTGTCCATTTTACTCATCATCTTATCTCTGAGTTTTAGCACACATTAGCAGTCAATAAATAATCATGATTTAATTTGATAACTGAATGGGTCTCCATATAACCCTCCTCTGAGTTATATCATGTGCTATCATTGGTACTTAAATACAAAATGTTGGTTTACTATCATACCCAGTAGTTCACTATCATCAAGTCCTTTCAGAGACACAGTGGTAGAACTTTCTGGCTGTTTATTGCTGCTTCCCTACTTCAGGCAATTATGCACGGATAAAGACAGATAAGTAAAGACTAGAGTGATTCTATAGTAACCCACATTTAGAACTACAATGATGTCCATCACGTGAACTGTTTCCAAGTGAAAGATCCAGAGATCCAAAGTTCTCTATAGTGTCAAACAGAAGCCTGCCGGTTTAAGCTTATCAGGACCTTCAGATATCAAGCTATAAGTTAAAATGCTGTGGGTAGGGGGTGAAGTGTGGAGAACTAAGAAGAGACAACAAAGGGAAGAAGAAGATAATTCTAATAGAGAAGGAGAATATCAGCAAAGCAGAAAGGTAAAAGCATATAAAACTCACATGTAGAGAGCATCTAAATCCTGGGATTATGCTAGGCATTTTTCTATGTGTCATCTCATCTAATTCTTGCAGGAACCCCACCAATTATAAAACCACCATCTTTACAGATGAAAAACATCAAGATTTATCTTTGAAGATTTCAAGATCCCATGGAAGAGGAATTTTAAATTATGTAGCAGTAAGTACTTTCCATGAGAACCTGTGTTAAACGATCATAACAATAAAAAGTAATTGTGCCAAATACAAATGTTTATACATGTATGTATATAAAGAAAAGCACTCCAGTCAGGCAGGCATCTGTATTTTCTGCCTGTGTACAAGCAGAACTTGTAGCATAGCTTTTTTGTAGAAACAAAAATTCGTTGTTTGTTATGGTTGTTAAGAGGTAACTTAGTCCTTAAACATGTTAACATTAAAAATCTTACTTAAAAATTTGTTGTTTGTTATGGTTGTTATGAGGTAACTCAGTCCTTAAACATGTTAAAGTGTGGTCCCTAAAATCTATAAGGTTACATGATGATTCCTCTTGTGGTAAGCTTTCAGTTCTTTTCCCATCTTGCATTCATTCCCACTTTACTTTCTCTCCTCTTCCTATTTCCCTTCCTACTTCGTAATTGGTACTTCTCGTTTACAAAAGTAACAACTCCTATCCCTTTACAGATCTCTAGCACTTTTCGCTATACAGAGACAGCAGCAGGCGGCTTTACCACCAAGTGACGTGGAAATTTTATATGTCAAACAGGCTGGTGGGAGAGGCCCCTGGAGCCAGAAGAAGATGAACGATGTGTCTCTGTGTGTATTGCCTTGCTTCACAGCAGCTCACGGAGTAAGCATTCATTGTCTTCAGGGGCATTGCTACAAAGCACACTTCTGGAACATTCTTAAGTGTTAAGTCAAACCTCAGTCTTCCAGCAAGTCTGTATCAGGAGTGGAGAGATGAGTGTAGGCCATGACAAGCAGAAAACTGACTTTGAAGTATTTCTCACTTACGTTTCCTTCATGTCCTTATTTGTCTTTTTTGAAGTGGAAAGTAAAAGGGAAGGGACAACAGTCAGACTGTTACATGAGAGCTTGGAGAAAGAATGCATTTCACAGAAGAAACACTGCAGTTAAACAAAGCAGAAAATGTGAGCCTGAGAGCTTGCAGACACAGGCTCGCCTTCCATCCTATCCAGCCTTCTACAATGATCTGGAACAATATACACAGTCCTGATCCTGCTCTGTTGCCCTTTCAATGGGAGAGGGGTACATTGACTTTTCTAAAATACTTGCCATCGACTTGGAGAGTTGTCAGAATGATTAGTGAAATGATGTAATTGTCAGAAAACACTATCTTCCTCCCTCATAATGATAGGAGTACATATGAGACAGTATTCTGGGCTTTCATGAAATCTTGTAGAGTTTTAAAATTTAAAAAATTTAATATCTTAGACTATAGGTGTGGTAGATACAAACAGAAAATGGCTTTTAAAAGTAAATTGATACTGTTATCCCCACATCTAAAAAACATGAACATCATTTGTCCTCGTCAAATGCAGTTGTCATAGCACCGGAAATAAAATTCTTTGCGTACAGTAAATGGCAATGCCCTGAACTTTTGCATTTGCTTTGAAATCTCCTTTAAAATTTTCTACAGTATCTCAATCTGTTATGTTTGATTTAATGAAAACCTTATCTATGAAGTGTAGAATTTTGGAAGAAATTTATTAAATAAAATGATAGGCACAGTGTTTACCAAGATATTCACTTGGTACATATTTTTAAAGTTATTATCATGTTGTAAGTAGTTTACTCACCCGATAAATTACTATAGCAATTTAGATACATGGCATATGTATTGGTGTTCCATAGTTCCAATAACAAACAAGCACAAATATAGTGGTTTAAAACAATAAAAATGTTTTATTCTACAGTTCTGTAGGTTAGAAGTGCAAGACTGATCTCATTGGGCTAAGATCAAGGTGCTGGCAGAGTTGTGTTCCTTTTGCGAAGCTCTAGGGAAGAATATATTTTATTGACTTTTCCAGTTTCTAGAATCCCTCCATATTCTTGGACTCACAGAAGATCATTTTGAAAGTTAGCAACAGAGGGCCAATCCCTTTCACATGATCATTTCTCTGGTTCTCTTTTTTCCACTTTTATTTTATTTTGTTTTACTTTACTATTTTATTTTTATTTTATTTTATTTTATTTTATTTTATTTTATTTTATTTTATTTTATTTTATTTTATATAGAGAGAGCATGTGAGCAGGGAGAAGGGCAGAGGGAGAGAAAGAGAGAGAATCTTAAGCAGGCTCCACACTGTGCTTGGAGCTCAACGTGGGGCTCGACCTCACCACCCTGAGATCATAACCTGAGCCCAAATCAAGAGTCAGATGCTCAACCAACTGAGCCACCCAGGTGCCCTGTTTTTCCAGTTTTTACCATAGTCTTGATCTGAAAATAGCAGACACTCTCCTGGTTATTAAAAAATGAGCCTATCGTTGTTTCCCCGGTTGGCTTAGTCCCTGTATATACCACTTAATCAGCAAGGGTGCCCCAGAGGGGAAAAAGAGGAAGTGATGGAGTTTGGGGAAAACCTCACACTAACAATAGTCACTCCTCATCTTCTCCTTCAAGCACAGGTAAATAGACAGTTAATTTATGTGTACCAGATATCCACAGTTTAAACAATAAACAATAAACTAGAAGTGTTTTCAAGAAGCTTATGGAGTATATGTACCGTTTTCATTTCTAAGGATATTACAACATTTATTTCTGAATGGTTAAGAAATTTACAAAATAACAGGTACCAATTTAAGTCCTGAAGAATGACCTCTTTTTATTTTATTTTTCTCTCTTTTCCACTTTTAAGAGGTCATGGGATCAGATTGGGCCCACCCAGCTAACCCATCTAAATAATAATCTCCCCATCTAAAGGTCAGCTGACTGGCATCTTAATTGAATCAGCAACCTAGCTCTCTTTTGCCATATACAGCAATATTCACAAGTCCCAGAGACTAGGATGTGAACATCTTCTGGGGATCATTATTTTGCTGACCACCATATATAATTATTTTTAGAAGGATGTGATAGCTTATTATTATTATCCTAGGTCTATTATACTGTTTATGTATCTAAAATATGGGTTATATAACATATAGGATTATGTATTCCATGCTTTATGATATAATCTATATTAATTTGAAAAATACAACATTATATGTTCCTTTATTTCATGTATCCAAGCCAAAATAATTTCTCCCCATTCTATATTTAACAGTGGAATATAAAGGAGGATAAGAGAAAAAGATATAAGTAGGAGCAGCAAATTATCAATTTCAAAGGGCTGAATGCTCCCTGACTGAAATCGCTGTCAGGGATTGAACCAGCTGTCATGCAATTTGGGACAAATAACAACTTTACTATACTTGCCAAATCTGAGCTCCATGACAATCTCACCAAGACCAACTGAGACCAAAGACTAGTATTGGCCTCAGGCTTTTGCAGGAACTCAGATCCAAAATTTGTGTTGTGTGAATCTTGAGATTTCCCAATCAGATTTCGCCTCCAGAATGTAGATGCTTCAGTGTCACTCATTATACAATGAGCACTAAGGAGAGTGATGACCTTTGCCAAACAGCTACCATGTGTCTGGAACTTCTCATAGGGGTTGCACCATCTATCACTATTCATACAAATATTACACTTTGCATATTTTTGTGTGCATCAGTTGTGTCTTCCTCATTGCACTCAAGACAGACATCTTTATCCCCATTGTAAAAATAAGGAAACAGAGGCTCACTGAGTCATGACATTGGGATTTGAATACTGGCCTTTTTGATCCCAAAGGTCATATTCTTTCCCTTATATCACATAGAGTCTCTGGTCCAAAATTATGACACATCATTAAAGACAGGAAACTAAAGCAGAAGTTACTTATAAATTTATATTGCACTGAACATAGATTTTGAATAACAGTTAACTTCAAATAATATGGTTCTCAGGTTCATGTAACTGGAAATTTCCATAGTAATCTCATCTCTCTTTTCCTTTAGGCTTTTAAGAGGGTGGGTGTGGTAGACTGAACAATGGCCCTCCCAAACATCCACAACATAATTCTCAGAACCTGTAAATATATTTTTGGCAAGGAAAAGTTAAGGTTATGGATGGAATTACGTTTGCTAATCAGCTGGCCATATTTAGATTATACTGAATTATGTGAGTGTGCACAATCACAAGTGGCCTTAAATGGGTAAAACAGAGGCAGAAATGTCAGAGTAAGATAAAGACTTGACTGGCTATTGCTGGCTTTGAAAGTGAAAGGGGTTTATGAATCAAAGAAGGTAAACAGTCTCTAGAAGTTAAAACAAGGCAAGGAAACGGATTCTCCCCTAGAGACTCCAAAAATGAATGCAGCCCTTTTGACACTTGGATTCTAGCTCAGGGAGAAAAAAATCCTCACTGGACTTTTACACTCTAGATCTGTAAGATAGTATGTGTTAAGAATCTAAAAGTTTGTGGTAATTTGTTACAGCAGCAATAGAAAACTAATACAGTGAGTATTAAGTAAACCCACTCAGGGACAAAAGAACCAGACACTGTAAAGGGGTTGTAAGACTTGTTCACTCTTTCCATGACCCAGAATTTCGTCTGTGAAGGAGAGAATGGCATACATGTGGCGGTTCTAGACCTCATGTAGGGAAGAAGATAGAAGTGAAAAGACATTATTAGGGCTTCTTGGGAGTTAAAAACATATTTTGTTTCTTTTGGAGATTATAATTTAATAATTTGTTTAGCCTTTTCTTATTTATATCATAATCAATATAAAGAAAATATCACTTTCATTGCATTCTGAATAATCAAATAGGAAGAGATAGATATTTGGAAGTTACCAAGATACAGCAATTTTTAAAGCTGGTTGTTTTGCATGTAGCATCTTTAGTTCATCAGAAATAACTTGGACTGAAAAAACAAAAGAGATAACTTGGACTGGTGGTTAAGAGTACAATGCTGGACTGTATTGCCCCAAAAACTTAAAAGTGAAAATGCACCTTGGGTCTTCCTCCCCCATAATTCTCTCCTTAGGAATATTATTTTTAAAAAAATTATCTTAAAGGGGCTCCTGGGTGGCTCAGTCAGTTGAGCGTTCGACTTCGGCTCAGGTCATGATCTCACTGTTCTTGAGTTCGAGTCCCACATTAGGCTCTGCGCTGACAGCTCAGAGCCTGGAGCCTGCCCCTGATTCTGTGTCGCCCTCTCTCTCTGCCCCTCTCCCATTCACACTTTGTCTCTCTCTCTCTCTCTCAAAAATAAACATTTAAAAAAATGAAATAAAAATTATGTTAAAGAGAAATTATTACAGGAAAATTTTCCCTCTAAATAGAAAAATAATAACTGAATAATGCCTATAGCTAAAATATTAGAAAGTCAGAGACACTGTGGGATTAACTAATTGTGAGTAATTATAACACATCAAAGTCTAAATACTACTGCTCAACACTTAAGATGGGGTTCACTTTGTGGCAAATCATTGGTGAAAAGAACTGAGGATGGAAAAGGGTGGGCAGTTTTGAAACAAAAGAATAGTTAATAAAAATGGAGGGGGGAAATAACATCTCTGTGGAGATGTATCTGGCAGTGCTAACAAATACCTCCACAGACCCGATATCCCTTGTGGTGATCTCCGAGCGCTAGGGCTGGGCAGCAGAACCAAAATGGATGGCAATAATTAGATTCTGATGAGTGAAGGACCCACATGAGGGCCAATGTTTCTGGAGGAGTTAATGAAAGGAGAGGAAATCAACAGCTTTCACAAGGATATAAAATGGATGCAGAGCCTCCAAGAGTTTTTTAAATGACTGGCTTCTTCCCACTCACCTAACAGCACATTTAGAGGGGGAAATATCTTGCACACTGAAAACTGATCACAACTGGAGAATTTTAATATGTGCACACTTCCAGTTGTAAGATTCAGGGTCACCCAAGAGCTATTATTCAAAGTCAGCATCAGACCATTTAATTTTCTGCTTCAGTTCCTTTCTGCTTCTCCCCCTCCAACTCCAGCCTAATGGCCATACCGCATCTTCTCTTTTTGCTGTCCTTCCGCTGTTTTTAAGCACTGTTTGTACTCTGAATGGAGTTTTATGACTGACATTTCCAGGTACTGTATCTGTTTTCCTTAATGAAACCCTAGTTGTAGCAGGTGTTAATAGCTCAACACGCGTTTTATTGTCCATATAAAGAAAATCTGTAGAGTAGACATGGACCTACTTAGCACTCAGGTTGGTAAATAGAAAATGGGACATAGGCAGTACAGTTACAGCTGTGAGTGATTTGTGATGACTTTCATGTCAACTGTTTTGGGTTTTTTTCTTTCCTCTTTTGTCCCTTACTGGAAGCCCCAGAATCCATTTTAAGTTCCAAAAGGTAGGTGTGAAACAAATTGTACAGTGACAGGTGAAGAATGTAAATGGAAAAAATGCTGCCAGTGGCTATCGTATGCCAATGCGTTAATCCACTTGGACAAAAGGCACTGTAAGATGTCTGAAAACATTCCTGTTTGCCTTCAACTGTCTGGTATTTTTCTCTTTGCTTCTCTTGATAATCATATCCTGATTCATTTGATATTACAACTGCTTTCTGAACTTCACCATTTCCTCTTACCCACATCCATTTCCAAGTGGAGAGACTTCATTTTTCCTTTCACTTCTTTTGCTTTTCCATTGATTCAGTTTCTGATTTAGCATTTGTGTCTAAGGATCAGATTTGTTGGGTTTTAGGTGAATAGATACAGGTACACGCAGTAACTGAAGAAATAATACAGCCAGCTGTTCCTCCTATTAGCCCAGCAGCTGTCTCCTGCTCAGTTCATCCTGGTGGGAAAACTAATAAACCTTACAAGTTATTAAAAAAAATAAAATAAAGAAGTCAAAAAGAGAAGAATGAACGTGCTTTTGGAGCTACTGTTCTGGGCAGAGATTGAATAGAGAATGGTAGGGTATCAAAGAATCATGCATTTATACTGTGAAATCTGGTAGCGCTCCATTTCAAGGACAATGTGACACCTGAAAGGGAACTGGTTGTGTGCCCCGCAGATGCATAGGCACTTTCAGAATTCTAAACTTTTGGGGAGCTTTTCAGTCCTGTGAGTAGTTCATCAGCTTTTTAACTGCAAACAATTGATTCATTTCAACACACAAATCACGAAAGAACATGACTTTGAAGTAAGTAGCTAATCCCATGATATATCATTTCGTATCAAATAAAACTCAGTTAAGGACAAGCATTCAAGTACAGGTGTCAATTAATAAAGGATGCATTGAGATTGTGAGTCCCACAGTCAAGATTACATTGAAACGATGACATTAATAGTAATTAAATTAAGACAGCTTAGGTTACTTGGATTTTTTTTTATGAGATAGCAGGATCATTCCTTAACCCTATAATATTTCCATAGCAAGAGTATTGTAATGTACACTTGGATCATAACAATTATTTGTTGTGAGATGTATCATAATTATTTTGAGAAATAATTATCTGAGTAATAGCTATCAAGTGCTTAATAATTGCCCAACATTTCATAAAAATCCTTATAAAAATCTAATATGATTGGTGTCCCTACCATGATTTTACAAAAGAAGAAACTGTGGCTCAGAGAGTCAAAACACCTAGGATTCAGTAACAAAGAAAGTGAGTGACAGGGCTGGGATTCCAAACTGATTCCATGAGATTCATGCTCCCTCCCTTCTGCTGTCAGATCTTGTAGCATAATATTGTTATGGGTTGAACTGTATCTCCCCAAAGAACATACATTGGAATACTAACCCTTAGTTAACTTAGAGTCTGAAGACAGAGTCTTTATGGAGGTAATCAAGTTAGGATGAAATCAAGTTAGCACAGGTCCTAATCCAGGATGACTGGTGTCTTTATAAAATGGAGGAATTTGAACATAGAGAAATTCACACAAGGAGAACACCATGTGAAGATGAAGGCAAAGACTGGGGTGATGGACCTGTAAGCCAAGGGATGCCAAAGATTGTCAGGAAAGCCCTGAAAGCAGAGAGAAATGAAACAGATTCTCTCCATGGCCCTTAGAAGGAAGCAACCATGCTGAAAGCTTCATCTCAGACTTCTAGCCTCTAAAACTATAAGATGATAAAACTGCTACTTAAATAACCCAGTTTGTAGTTCTTATTTATGGCAGCCCTAGGAAACTAATACATGAATATAAACAAATAAATATGTAATATATAAATACATATAAAATAATAAAATGTAATATAATATATTCTTTGCATTAGGTGTTTTTATTTTTATTTTTTGAGACAGAGAGAGGCAGAGCGTGAGCAGGGAAGGGGCAGAGAGGGGAGAAAGACACAGAAAGACACAGGATCCAGGCTCTGAGCCATCAGCACAGAGCCCGATGCTGGGCTGGAACTCACAGACTGTGATATCATGACCTGAGCCAAAGTCAGATGCCACCCTAGGTGTTTTTATTTACAAATACTTTTACAACACTTTCAATTATTTTTTATTTCAATAATTTTTTAAAGCTCATTTATTTTGATAGGGGAGGGGCAGAGAGAGAGGGAGAGAGAGAGAATACCAAGTAGGCTCTGCACTGACATGGTGGAACCCATCATGGGGCTTGAACCCACAAACCATGAGATCATGACCTGAGCTGAAATCAAGAGTTGGACGCTTAACCAACTGCACCACCATCTTTCAATAAATGTTTGAGATAGTTTTAAAAATTAATTTTTCAGTAAGGAATCTAAAGAAAAGAAGAAATTAAAAACCAGTGAATAAAACATGGAAACACAGTTGAAAGAATCAACTGTAATAAAGATCAATTAGCTTTTCCTTATCTAGCTGCTCTAGGACATGAACCTCCCTACGCCCAGCTGCCACTCACCCCCAAAATGTATAATGTCACAAGCACAGCAAAAGTTGATTTTTTTGCTCATGTAATAATACTGGTTAAGTGAACAGGTCAGTGGTTCAAGCCTACCCCCCTTTTAGGTTCCAGGCTGACAACAAAAGGTTTTCCTCTCTTTAATCTGTAGCCTTCTAAGGTCACCCTGGGGTTTATCTCCATTCTGCTAACCAGAGGGGAAAATAGAACGTAGTGCTCATGGGAGACCTGTTGAAGTTGGACCTGGAAGTAGAACACATCCCTTCCACTCACATTCTAGCCATCAAACCACACTTAATTTTAAGGGAGCTTGGGAAATTTCATGTGTGACCTGGAAGGAGAGAACATAGATTTTGGTAAACAGGTAGCTATTATTGATATGAATTAGCAGGCCCTCAGTGCTGCCTAGAAATCCTAAATCATTTCCCTAGCCCATTCTACCTCACTCCCTCCTAGATGACAGAGGATCCCCTCCCCACCTTAATCTCCAGCACTTCCCTCTCAGGTCTTATTTGGTGCTGATAACCTAGTTTTCAATCTAATAACCGCCCACTGTCATATCTGCCAATGGACCAGCCTCTGTACCCACACAGTCTTCTCTCCTGTTATTGTGGATGATTTCCCAACACTCTGTCTAAGGCAAACCCTCAGGTTCCTCTTTCATGGTGCAATCATCACTTCTTGCCTACTCAAGTACATTACTCCAACAATTCTCTTTGTACTCCTGATTCATCGATGTTCCTCTCTCTGTGGGATCATTCACATCATTAATCAAACATACAATAATCACTCCCACTAAAAATATCCATTTGCTGTCTCATTTTTCTGCTTCACTCTATAGAAGTTTGCTCAAAAGAGTTCTTATACTCCCCATCTCTAATGCCATTCCTTCCATTCACTTTGAAATTCACTCCAATCATTCTTACCACTCTACAAGAGTAGTTCTTGTCAAAGTCAAAAATTAATCCCACTAATCCCCAATGATCAATACTCAGTTCTCATCCTACTCAACAATACTTGACACATGCGATTACCACTGCCTTCTTGAAACACTTTCTTCACTTGACTTCCAGAATCTCATCCCCCCCTGACTGTTCCTCTTTGCCTTCCCTCTAACCGTTAAAGAAAGCCATGTTGGAATTTTCATTCTTTTATCTCTCTTCAATCAACTGGTCACTCCTCAATAATCTGCTCTAGTTTTGTACCTTTAAGTCCATCTACATGATGGTATCTCTCAAATGTATACTTCCAGCTCAGATCTCCCCTCTAGACTCCAAATCCATATATTTAATTGCTTGCTTGACATTTCCAACTGGAAATCTAATTGGAATCTCAAGCTTAACATGTCCAAAAATGAGTGCCTGATTCTTATCATCCCCACAAACAAACAGGCAAACAAGTCTTTCCTCTTCCCTAATCTTCTCAGTAAATGGCAAACCCATTCTTCCAATTTCTTAGGCCAAAGAGGAGTCTGAGTTTTCTCATCTTCTGTCTATCAGTGTATGATCGTACCTTCAAAATGTATGTAGAGTATTTCTTACAACTTCTACTTCCCCCACCTTGATCTGAACCACTGTCATCTCTCACTCAGCAGTATTGTTTAAATAGCTTAGTTTCTTTCCCTACTGCCATTCTTGCTCCCCAGCAATCCATTCTGAAAGAAGCAGGCAGCACAACCCATTTAAAACGTGAGAAAGATCATGGCACGTCTCTGCTCATACTCAGGGACCATGACAAAAATAACCTCAGTCATTACATAAATCAATCAAACCCTACATGTTCTGGCCACGTGGCTCACCTTTGCTAACCTCATCTCGCATTCTCCCACTCAGTGCACTCCAGCTGTACACCCAAATCTGTGAACAAGTACATTCCAAGTATGCTTCTGCATGAAGGCATTTGCTCTTATTAATCCCTCAGTATGGAACTCTTCTCCCCAGATGCCTACATGGTTTGCTCCTTCATTTCTTTAAGGTTTCTGCTCAAATATCACCTTATCAGTGAGGCTTTTTTGACCTCCCTATATAAATATCAATCCTCAACCTCACCAGCAAGCTCCATACCTTTTATCCTGCTTTCCAGTTCACTGCAGCACTTATTTTCACCACCTGACTTTTTTTTTAAATTTATTCCCTCAAGAAGCAAGGGCTATTGTCTTTTTTCCTTAATTTCTAGTTTCCATGTCAACTATGTGAGACAATGACAATCGCTATATTCAAAAAACCTTTGATGGAAGCTCTATGATGAAATTCACAATTTATACCTTTGCATCTTAGACCACAATTCTGAAAAGAGTGGATATTGGGAAGAGACACCAAGAAATTGCAATAGTAGATAGTAGCAGGCAGAGAACTGACCAGAAGACAGAATTAATGGATCAAAAATTAACCAAAATATTGAAAATTCAGCTTTTAAAAATAGTGTTGATTGTATACAAAATGTTTTTTTCATAATTAATAATATCAGCAAAATAAAATAATTTCAAATAGAATCTAATTTTGCCAGATATAGAGTCTTCTTCTGGAATAAATTATAATCAATGAAAACATAAATTTGCTTCACAGATAAATAAAAGTGTTCATTACTAATATTACAAAATATCCCACAAGTTTTCTTTCCCAGAATTAAAAAATGTTCTCAGTTACATTAAAATGATTTTATTTGTAAAAATATTTTAACACAAAAATACACCTATTGTATAACATTAAATTTGTTGTAATCATTACCACCAAAAGAATATAATTCACATTAATAAAATATTGCACACAACTTCAAAATGAAGTCCTTCTTAAACAGGTAAAATATCCAAATTTGAATATCAGATCTGACCTGAAGCTGAAAACATAATTAAATAAAAATCTATAAATCTGACAACTGACAATTACTGAGATTCATTCTAGAGTCTTCTGTGTGCTGCATTATTTCCTAATATCCAGTCAACCATCAAGTCTTTCAAATTCTACTTACTAATTACCTCTTAAAACAAAACAAAAGCCTTGCAATTTCCTTACAACAAAATAGAATCTCTCCTTTGTTAGAAAATTGAGAGCATATACATTAACACTTTTTGTGTTTCTGTAGACAAACAAACAAACAAAAAGCAAGAAAAGTCCAAACACCCAAAGAAAATGTTCTTCTTCTTATTTTACTTTTCTAGGCATGTGTAGCAACGATGCTTGACTGGTTGTACTGATTCTGATGATGCTCTTCTAAAGGTAAGCTTCATCCCAGCCATTCACCCACATACACTTTTTGGTTTTGGGGGGTCTTTTTTGGCATGCATTGATAGTCGTGAGGGCAAAAATTACTAAGGGAAAAAGGGAGGTTTATGAGGTAATTAGCTAAATTATCTTTACATTATTAAGAGAAACAAAACAGATAACAATGAGAGAATATTTTCCAGTTCTAAGAAGCACACAGATTATGAGACATTTTACATTTTAATTGTATTCAAATGAGGCATATTCACAAGAAATTGATTTTGAGGGTTATTCAACAATCAGACGATATACTCATTCATTCCACAGACATTTATTGTCTTCTCTTTGTCAGGCACTTTGTGAGGCTATGTGTGTATAGCAATAAAAGACATCCAGGAACCCCTTGACTAGTAGATGCACTGGAAAACCAACAAGGAGGTTCAATGCCATCTGATAAGCAATATGACAAAGGTATCTGCAGACAGCTAAGGATGCACATACCCAGGTTTGAAGGAGTAAGGAAGGGTTCTTAGACAACGTTGCAGGAATCCTGTTCCAACAGAACTATCCCTAGTTTGAGAGACAAGAGGCAAAATAGAATGCCACCTTTTGTATGGTTAATAGACTATTATGACCCATAATAACAGTTGTGTAATAGTTATCTCTAAGGCCTGTTATAGGTCTCTGTGATCTACAAGTTCTGTAGGAGAGATAAAACCAATGTGGGAAAAGGTTTCAGAGAAGAGAGAGAAGATAATATCCAAATTTTGGATATGCTTGGAAGAATGATGTAGGGTTTCAACAGGTAGCAATAGGATAGGCTACTTCTTGAAAAGGAACAGTCTGAGTAAAGACTCAATGGCATGTAGTAGTGGAGCATAGTATTTGAGCAGTATGCAGTCTTCTGTGTAGGATATGTTTATCAGAACTGTAGAACAAGAATGTGTGAACGACCACTATGGATCCATATCCCAGATGGTCTTCAATTGGGTTTGTACTCAGTTTCATGAGCAGTGGAGAGTTATTAAAGAGTACTAAAGGTTTCAAGATTTTCCTTAGAAAATAGTCTAAAACATGTGTCCAAGACACATATTTTTACCTTTATATTCCCAGCAGAAACAATGAATGAGTTTGCTCGTAAACCAGGCACTCATTACAAGAGAATAGTAGAAGAAAACCCTGACCTCAAGTAGCTTATAATTTAGGTATGGAACAAGCTATAAATACATGATTGATTAAAGAACATGAGTTAAAAATAAAAAGCGGATACAAATCACTATACACTGATGTGACAATCAGTTGACAAGAACATCAAACACACCTAAATATTACTTTTAGGAGAAACATTCTAGAACATCTTTAAATAATGAATAATCCCAATCATGCTGTATATCTTCCACTATTCCAGGAATTTATTCCTAATGGGAAATATGCAAAGATCACTTTAGAAGATTTAACTTCCATATGAATTTACTTTCCTAAGTAAATTGATCAAAAGCAAAGAAAAACTAATATTTTTATTTTCAGATTTCTACTGTTTGCCTGGAGTGTCATTTAAGTTTTATAACTTAATCCTCCTGACAACAAGGCCGTTGTACAATACCCATTTTTCATTTCAAACAATTAAGGTTCAGAGAGGTTAAGTGATGTGTCACTGCTGATATAGCTGGAAAGTAGAAGGGGAAAAGGTTCAAAACCAGGCCCATTTCCCAAGCCCTTCTCTTTCTGTGGCACTGGTCTCTGCAGTGGCGGGTAAATGGAGATTTTATTTCTGCTGATATAACATAACCCCTCTAGAAACCTCAGCAACTTGGCTCTAAAGTCTCCTCTTTTATAGTAAATAATATTTACATGTGTACAATGCTAACTACATTTTCCAACCCTTAGGAAAAGCAAATTTTATAGTATTAAACAACTCACATTAGAAATAATTTAATTTATGGTGTATTAAAAACATAGCAAGGCCCACATTTGTTCTTCATATGTTATAATTGCCACTTTTGGGGTTTAGATATCTGCCAAAGGATTTATTTTGAATTCCCAAATGTAATTTAACTGCAGTATTTCAACATTTGTGAGTTTCATATCTTTTAAAGTTGCTTAGTTTGATGCTATCTGTGGAATATCCTCCCATTTTACACATAACAATCTGTCTTCAATTTATCATGTGGCTACTTATCAATGCTATTTTAAGAATGTTATTATTTAACCCCTTATATACATTTTATTCTAAGCAATGTCCACCAAGTTTCTCTTCTACTTGCCAGTTTCCTCCCATTTAGGAAAAAAAAATCAAAATTTAGTGAAAGCCAATACCCTTTAAGTAGGGTATATTGTTGCATATAAAAATTAAACTGGATGGGAATGAGGCACTGGGATTTAACTTTTTCACTTTGTAGACATTAAGATGCATGAAATATAAATATCAAACTTTAATATGGAGGGGAAGTAAACTAGATTTTCTTTGAAGTTTGTTTCATATCTACAAAGCATCTCAGGCAGCTTGCTCTCTGACTTTCAGACAATTATAACAATGGCATTATGCTTCCAGAAGCAAAGGTAAAAACAATAAACATCCACTAAAATTGCTGCTCTTCCCAAATTTTCCTTTTTGGTAAAACTGACTGCACTATAAAAAAACAAAACAGTTCCACAAGGCCAAAATAGGCTGGAAACTCCATTCTGAGGCTCTCCGGTGTTTTCAGTCTAAAAACCCTACTCTCTTCACCTAGAGATAGTAGTACTTAGATTTCCAGGTTACAGTGAGGATTAGAGATGAAACCTGTAAAGCACCTGGCACAAAGGCTAGCTCATGGAAGGTATTCAGGTAGCATATGCTATTACTCGTTCTATTTGCATCCTGTATATGATTATGGAATGACAGGTCTTGATGCATCCACTTGGGTCCACAGTAAACAGGCATTTTTTCTACTGATCGATTTTATGATTCCTTGACTGGCCTATCCAGATCAGCGGGAAAGGCCACTTTCCCAATGTCTTCGCTCACTGCAAGCACAAGTGCAGGTGTACGTAGCACCGCCGTTACCCAGAGGCACACAGGGTAGATCAGTCGTCCAAGTGCTTGGCCCTGGATTACTCATCATCCAGAGGATGCTAGTTAGTCATGCTAGTTTACGAATAGGTGCATTTCCCCCATGGCTGCTGCTCTTGCCAGCACACAGCAGTACCATGCTCCAGGACGGCTAAGCACCTGCAACAGCTGCCCTGCGGTGAAGAATGGGGGCGAGGCCAAAATGAGCCTTCCGTCTGAATTTATTTCAGCCAAGGGGAATGCTAAGGCAAAAAAGTTGTTTGGGGTCTCAAACGGCACATGCTATGTGATAAGCAGTGAAAGAGGGGCTATATAATTCCACCTCCAACAGTGCCAAACCAAAGATAACACATATTTGATAAATAAAAGCCAGTCACTGTGTCTCCTTGTATTGCAGCTTATTAAATAATAATGTTCAAAAAACAATATAGACTTGCTTATTAGTGGAGGTGGTGGAACGAACAGTGGTGGAGTCAGCCCCAGCTGGAACCTAGCACAGGTCTTGGATGAACAGCTTGCCCTCTTTAAACCTCATTCTGTTCATGTGCAAAATTGGCATAATACATATTTTTAGATATAATACGTATAATGCCTCTCAGATTGTAAGTATGCCATAAAGAGCAGTTGTTATGATGTATAGTTACTCTCTGGAAACAGCAGTTTTTTCCTCTGAAAAATCAGTGAAATACCTGTGTGAAGCTTGTTATGAGAATTAGAAATAGCATTTATAAAATACCCTGGCAAACAGTTGATTCTCAAAAACATGGTAAAAAAAAATCATACTTTGGAGATGGAAGAAGGAAGATTTTAAAGAGCGATCAAATGAAATTGAATGCTCTATCTGATTTTCTGTGGCTCAGTCCTCTAAAATACAGGGCAGTTCTGTCCAGCAGAAATATAAGGCAAGGTACACGTGTACTTTTAAATGTTCTAGTGGCCACATTAAAAAAGAAACAGGTGAAATTATTTTAATTATATATTTAACCCAATAAATCTAAAATATGCACTTTGAAATATAATCGATACAAAATATTATTAATGATATATATAACATTTTTGTTTAAAAAAATCATTAGATCTGGTGTGTATTTTTTATACACAGCACAACTCAAATCAAACTAGCTACATTTCCCTCCATAATCCTCAAAGATATTGTGAGGAATATTTTCTAAAGATGTGCAAGCTGTGGGTTTGAGTGTATTCTATTTAAATATTAAATACCCAGGTTTCTTGAGTAGATTAGAGACTCAGGCAAATGATCCCTAGGTTATGTGCAAACTGTTTGACTAACCATACTCTGGTTGACCATTAGCCATAGAAACTTAATCACTATTTGCCGAATAAATGGATCATAGTCTGGACTAGCAATTGACTCCTAAACTTGACTGCTCATCAGAATTACCTATAAAACATATTAAAAATTTGTTCTCTGGCCTCAACCATGGAGATCCTGACAATTTAGGTGTGAACTGAAGTGCCAACATTTGTACTTTTAACAAGAGTTCCAAAGTATTTCTAATGGTTCCACTTGGCAACAGGTACATTTCAAATATCTTCCATCCCTGAAATGTATGTCTCTGTTCATAAATTAGACCACTGCAGGCAGCAAGGAGAGTCCTTAGTGTAACCTCCAGTGCTCCAAAGACAGCCTGGGAGAATTAACTGCTCAAGTCCATTTTCAGAGATCACTAAAGAATCTTCACTCGGTTGTTGGTATATCAATGAGGAGAACCTAAGAATTTTTTTCTACCTGGCTCCTGGAGTAGAAGTCTGATGACATCCAAAGTCAACCTCCTAAACACTGAGTAAAAAATATATGGTTACTTAATAAAATATTTCCATTGTCAATGTTTACTGATTAATAATGGAAAACCCCATTTTTTGTATATGTCTACATATTACAGGGCAAAAGTAGTAGGAGTGTCACATCCTCTTATGTTTTCCTTTTCCCTGCTTCTCAAGAACAGTAAAAGCCAAATATAGTAGGAAAAAAATTCTCAACTATTTTTACAACTTTGTGGAATGAGAGATGGAAAAATACATTTTTATTTATGTCTATTTATCCCTCTGAGCTTAAATTAATCCTGAAGGGTTTGAGCAAAGAGCCAGCAATGCTAATGCATTGGACCAACAGGTGATTTTAATTTACTGGCTATAAATTGTTGAGGGGGACCTATGCTAAGTCCGTTCTCATTAATTCATCTACAATCTCCTTTCCTGGAGTGAAAGTTGCTGATTGCACAGATAGGATTCAGAATGAAAAGCTGAACTGAGAAGAATAAGGAGTGGCAGCTTTTTGTTGACACTACTGGGATGCTCTCCCATTGGATTCAATACATTAAAAATCCTTTAGGCTACAGAAACCATAAAATAATGCTGGGAGAAATTAATGTGGTTTCCAACATCGTGTCCAACTAAAGAAACATAAAGTTTATTAGTTCTTCTTTGAATGTCTATAAAGATCTATACTTTATTCTGAAATCTTCAAAACTTAGAGCATAAGGAAACTGCCTGATATCACAAAATAGCTGTCAACAGCACTATGTTCTTATCAAGCTGTCCAGCTCCAGTCTCTATTACATTTTATTTATTTTTGAGAGACAGAGAGAGACACAGCACAAGCAGTGGAAGGGCAGAGAGAGAATGAGACACAGAATCCAAAGCAGGCTCCAGGCTCTGAGCTGTCAGCACAGAGCCCGAAGTGGGGCTCAAACTCACAAACCATGAATCATAACCTGAGCCAAAGTCAGATGCTTAACCAACTGAGCCACCCAGGTGCCCCGGGCTCCAGTCTCTATTAGCAGGAATTTGTTCCATAAAAAATTATTTATTTATTTTTATACTCAAGGCACTGTATTGTTTAATACTAGGAGCAAGAATGAGTAGGATCTGGTTCTTGTCAGGTTCAAGAAGTCAAAAAGAGGTAATATCCTGAAGAATACCCAGAGAAAATCTCAAGACTTTAAAGTATTCTATCTCCACTTGATCTCCCATTGTGTGGTTTAATGTCTTCTCATTGATCTTCTGTGGTTTCATACAATGAATACTCTTAGGTGTATTTGCTGCCTCAGTTAGGGTATAGAACCCATCCTGAGAGACAACAGAACTGTAAGAACAGAAAGAGGTGACACTTCAGAGCTTATTAGGAAAAACCCAAGTGCTCCTAAATGTAAGATCAAAATTAGCCACTGTATACCATTGGTAAAATGGCATGCATTGAAAATCATGCTAAATCCTGTCCCAAGTTCCAACTCCAGGATCTAGCTCACTTAACTTTAATTTCTCACCACTTCTGTTTGCCCCAGTTGAAGAGGCAGTGTCACAGAGTGGGTTATGAATAAGGACTAGGGTGTTAGAGATACAGAGTTCAAATCATGGCTTTGCTTGTTACTAATTATATGATGTTAGTCAAGGGCTTACACTTTCTAAGCTTTAGTCCTTCACCCGTAAAATAGAGGTAATGGTAACTACTTAAAAAATTAAGGATTAAAAGAAATAATAATGATTTTAAAGTGTCTTCACAGGTCCTGATTCTTAATCAGTGGTTAATGCATGGTAACTAGTCTTTTTAGTATAGGGGCCTCTACCATGTTTATACCAACCAATTCCGGCTAAGCCCCATGGTAAGACCTCGGCTTCAATCAACATTTCATACTAGCCTTGAACCAGGAGTTTTGGCCTCTATCCTTTGGCCCTTATCCTTGGCCATGATCTTAACCATTTCTCCACAGATATTCTGATCCCAAACCTTGTTATTAGGATCCTAGACTGCCATGTCTAATGAGAGTAGTCTGTGCCCTCATGAGAATTGTAATCTAGAAGGATATGTAAGAGAGTTACAACCAGAGAAGAAAGAGTTGGCAAGCTCAGCTGGGGTGGTCCGCTTGGGGGCGGTGGCATTTAAACTTGACTTTCATATGGCTGAGTTAAGAGAACTGTGCATTCAGAATGCAGGTAGTAATATTAGCAAATGCGCTAAAGCACAAACACACGAAACAGTCTGAAGTAGTAGGTGGTACCATCTGTTTTGTTCAGAAATAGTCTTTCGACTATTTCTTTTGAAAACACAGCCCGTAATCCTTTATCAGAAACCCTTGGGGTCAGATATGTTTTGGAATTTGGATTTTTTATCAGATTGTAAAAGGGGAATGCAGTTCACATACTATATATTAAAACATACCCTGTAGGCTCTGGGCAACACCTAGTAATCAAACAAAGTAGTATTTCTACATCAAACATGCAAATATTCACACAAAGTGACATACATAAGACATAAATAGGCTCATGTGAGTTCAGAGCAGGGTTTGCCACCAAATGAATAACAGAAGAACATCCAGTGTTTGGAATTTTTTAAATGTCTGAATTGTGGATAAATTGTGCATGGGGGTACATAGAGGGAGATGCGGCCTGAAAAGTTGGTTGGGAGCATATTATAAGAGGTTTGAATGCCTAGCTGGGGAGTCAGCTTTCATCAGAAGCTGATGGGGCATCCTTATAAATAACTTCACATGTTCAATTTTTAGTCATTTTCAATGTCTTTTTTGAAAATATAATTGTTGTTTCTACTATATCTTATTACATGATTTTTTTTCTCTCAGCTTTTATATTAATGTGTTAATCCATCAATCAAGTCCCTCTCCTTATTCTTCTATGACACACAGCAGAACTAGTCTAAACTGTCACTTCACTGTAACTCTTTCTACTGCTATTTTAAAAGTTGCACGGAGTAGAACTGATTCCTTTTGGTTTACAATTCTATGTGTTTTAGCACATGTAGAAATTGGTACAACCATGACCACAATGAAGATATAGAACATCCCCCCCCCCATCTCCGCCATGCAGTGATTATTTTTAGCTAAGCATCACCAGGAATCCATTAACTTCTTGCCTCCGTTGATCCCTCCACAGCATAACAGAACTGGCTGTGGATTCCAACTAGAATCAATAACTATTGTTGGTCAAGATGCATGTGATCACTACTCCTTTGTTGTAGTGGGTCCCATTTTCTGAAGGTTGCTGTCCACCATGCCATTAGTTTTTCAAAGGTTGAACATGAACTGAATTTTTTCAAAAAGTTACTCCAAGTATTGATCCCCACTGACTTATTTGAAATACAAATGCAATTCTATTCAAGTGTAATATCTTGCGTGATTCTTCTCACTCCCAGGTTTGTTTACACACAACTTCCCCCATCAGACCTCCCTAAGTATGTATTGTTTGGCTTCAGAAACAGCCTCTGCATTGGAACAGTTTATTTAGATTCAACCCATACTATCGAAAAAAGCACCACATTCCTTTAGGATGAGTGGATGCTTAATCTACACCTTAAGTTGTCAGGTAAGTAGGGTAAGAGGTATCTGTAACTGTAGCTACAGCACCGATCTCTGCAGGTACAAGAGAAAAGCTCAGATATGAACACACTGAGCTGCCTGATGATGTGTTAGTGACTCAAGGTTCCATATTGCATAGAAATCAAACAAAGACCCTTATTTGTGTCACCCCAACTTATTATGCTCTGGTCTCAGACGTTTCGGTTCCAAATTGCTCTTTACCGACTGGTTCATCTTCATGGCTCTTTTCATCACCCTATGTAGCACACATCTTAGAAAATTACTTAAATGTAAACTTTAGAAATGAAGGTGCCCAGCTCAACCTTGCAAAGTTTTGAGAAACAACGCAAATGAACCAAACAAAAACATAACTTAGAACCTCCAGTCAAAAAAAGTGTGAGATTTGGGGAAGATAAAATACTTTTTTTTTCTTTTTTATAAATATGTTCAAGCTTCAGAGTCTTCTTTTTTTTTTTCTTTTCTGATATAGTTAAAAATAACTCAAGGAAGAAAACATTCAGTGAATTTTTGATTTTTTGTGGGAGGGTATGTGAAGGAGCCCTTTCAAGGAAGGACAGCTGAAAGGTAGGCACAGAGTTTGAATGAACTTATCTCCTGGTAAATTGACAAGGTTTTATTTCCCTAGAGCAGGACAAAATGACACTAGAACTGTATGTTCTCTACCAATAGAGTTCTTGTCAGAGATTTTATATTAACAAAAAGAACACATATTTTATAGGCTGTGAAATTATCCAGTTTTACTTCTACAAGGCAACTGGGAGAGAAGTTTACAGGTGGAGAGGATATCATAAATGAACACTGGACTGGAAACATCACAATTAATTCAATAATTGTTTTTTATGAAGTGCTTGCTGAAATGACTGCTAGATTAAATGAGCCCCAGTGGTGCAGTAGCGTTAGCAATGTCATCTCTAACAGGGGGAAGAATGTAAATCTTATACCAGTTTACAGATGTTTTTATTGAATATCTCTAATCCAAAAGTTCTGACGAAATGAGGCCACCCTGGAATTACACAGTGACAGTCTCTGCACAGCAATACTTCCATACAAGTAGCAAATCCTCATTAATCCCTTTGGAGTTTGTTGTAATGACACTAATCATGTCAAACTCGTTGTGTATTAATAGAAATGTTGTATGTAACTCCACGGGAATCCGGAACAAAATTTCTCCAAATATCCTGTATCCATTCCCCTGAACAACAACAACAACAACAAAATAGGCTGTAGCCTCCTCGTTATCCAGTTACTGTGAATAAATCTGCTACTCATTATAAAACATCACTGATTGAATACAATTCACTTATATCAAAGTACATGCCACATGTGAGCAAGAAACTATTAGTAATTCACTGTTTTTCAGTAAGAGCTAACGGACTTAAGAGAACAAAATAATTCAACACTAATTCTATGTCAAGTCCCTTGTTATTATGCCCTCATTTCTATGGCACCAAGAATAATACTTCTGGCAATGATGAGTAAGCAGCAAAGTTTCCTTCAGTGAAAATCCTGAGCATGGAACAAGAGAGAGGGCTTGCTTCTTTGGTGATCAAACTTACCTTGACTCCTAGAAATGTTCCTGACCGCGTGTGACCTCTTTCCAGAGGAGCTAGAACAATGGTTCTCTTATAGCTTGAAAAATGCCATTTCTCTTGCTTGGGTGCCATGAGCTTGCCCAGCATGGTGGAGTTGGTCAGGTCAACTTGAGATAAAAGTGTTGAAGAAATGGAGAAACGCCACGGAGAGAAATATGGAGGCAGAAAGCAATTTTCACATATGTGTGTTCAGGAGGAGCAGTATCTCAGAAAAGCCATAATCGGCTGAATCTCTTTTGAGACAGCTTGATTTTGAAAATTACAATTATGTTATGGTCTCCAACCCTATTTGCATAGCAATCCCAATTAACAGGAACATTATCCCAGCCATCCTCTGTGGGGGAAAAAACACAATCAACTGCCCACTACACTGCATTAAGGGATATGAAGTGAGTGACGGTCAACACTGCTGAACAGAATTCTGTGAATTCCTTGATTGAACTTAAATGTTGACTGGCATGAGAGATCTATTCCACACTAAGCATCTTGACCAATGCACGACTCAAAGCTACAGATTTATCCTATCTTGGCAAGGAAGGGGAGAAGTGTTATATAAGAGCTCTGACAGGAACATGTACACTGGAAGCATCCACCAGTCACAGAAGACAGGCCGAAAGCACTCTATTAGATTGATAAAATGAACTGAAATCTCTGGGTGGACACTTTTGCACTGCACCCGCAATATTATTCTTGATTTGCTAGGAAGAAAGCAATTTATTCTGTCACTTTCTGGGGACTTAGAACTAATTGGCCTTTCATAGTTATGTGATTCTGCAAATGAGCATAAAAGTGAAAGCTGACAAAGATTCAAACAGGAAATCTGAATCTGCCTATTTTCATAAGTATCTTATAATGGTTTGTAGAAAGGGACGAGATTTTGATTAGAATAGCAAATTTCTTCATGCAAAGGGAAGTGCTCCAAATTACCCATCACTGTAACAAACAAAAAGATTGCTCTTCATTCAGGCTCCTGGATGAAACAAAACAAATGTTCTTTTCGGAATCGCACCCCCACCAGCTCTGCCAGACCATCCATTGCGGTCGGTCAGCATTGTCATCAGTGGGCGTTCCTCAGGGTATATGACCTCTCAGAGCTCCCCATCCCTTTGTTGCTCTTCCCACGCCAATCCCACTAGAAAGGGCATGCATAATACATCACATCATAGAGACCATCGAGACAATGTGTCTACAAATGCAGCAGCAGGAGAAAAGAAATAGAAAGAAAAATAATGAAACCTCCTACAACCTTAATAGAAATGAAGCTGGAAAAGATTAAGCTCAACACGTTAAAAAAAAAAAAAAAATCTTCAAAGCCTGAAAAGAATGCTAAGGTATTTTCACAGAGTCTGGCACAGACAACAGAATGAACACTGTGAAAGGGAAACTGACGAGAAACAAACCAGGGCAAACATAAAGGACCACTTCTCATGCACAAAATATACAGGGTGAATTTGCTGAGGGAGGCAAACAGATAAGGGTCATTAATGAAATTTGAGTCCAACATAGCCAGAAGTAAATTTCAGACTTTCCAGTTTGGAGTAAATTTTTCCTCCCCTCACCTCCCCTCTCCGCTCCTCTCTTCTCCTTCCTTTCCTCCCTTCCTTTCCTTTCCTTCTCTCTCTTAATGACCAACTAGCCATCTCTTCTCTCCCTAGGTATCCATGTGACAAAATTCACAGGAAAACTACAGGTCAAGGAGACAAATCTGGGATTTACACTACGTGGTTGTGCATTTTGTAGAACTTTGCAGACACTGGGTAAAACTTATATTTCAAAAAGACAACTCTGGCTACCAGTCCTTTTGCCATATTGAGGCACTAAAGCTCCTTTTATTTCCCCCTGAGCTTGAGTTTTCAAAGTTATTTTCCACTCTGATGATTACAGACAGGTCGACAGACAAAGAAAAAGGGGATTTAAAATAGGTAGTCACTACTAATATGTACTTTGCTCTTTTTAACCAGGGAAAAGAAGCCTAGGTGCCATTGCCATTTCTTAATCATCAACGTCAAAGACAAACAAAAACAAAACAAAACAAAACACAAAACCAATAAAACAACCTTCTGGAAATGCAGACATAAAAATGCATTTGTGCTGAAGAGGCCAGGAAAAAAGGAACAAATCTTGCTGACAGTGTCCTGTGATCTTACAGGAAAATGGGGGTTAGAACGAAAGAGAGGGTTTGTGATTGTGAAATTTTGAATTTGCAATAAGAATAACCTAAAAATATAAATAAGAAACATGTTAAGAATAAGTTTGCTGTTACAGCATATGCATTCTGAGAAATGATTCTACCGTCAATACCTTCCCTTGTCCCTCTCAGTGCCTGTGTGTTCTAAGAAATCTACTTCTCTGGGGTGCCTGGGTGGCTCAGTAGGTTACGCTTTCCACTTCATCTCAGGTCATGATCCCACGGTTCATGAGTTCAAGCCCCGCATCAGGCTCTGTGCTGTCAGCCCAGAACCTGGAGCCCGCTTCGGATTCTGTGTCTCATTCTCTCTCGGCCCCTCCCCAACTTGTGCTGTGTCTCTCTCTCTGTCTCTCAAAAATAAATAAATGTAAAAAATTTTTAAAAAAAGGAAATCTACTTTTCCTTTGGTTTCCAGTGTTATATTTCAAATTGCTAGTCTGTTAGTTCTCTTTCTTCTTTCACTTTGTATCAGTCTTATCATATTCAAACATCTAAATATTCCAAAAAAAAACCCACAAAAGTAAAATGCATTCTATATTATCTTATTTCAGAATATTGCAGGAACTGTTGACCTAGGGCAAGGTGAAGTGCCATCAGTATTAAATCCCAGGGGCAAAAAAGGAAAATAATAGAGGTTACTCTGGTTTATATTTGGTGAACTACTTTCAATGTTAGTCACCTTTCTCAGAATTATATTGTGTACCTTTTAGCTGTGTTATTAAAGAATAATGTCTTTAAGTATGACTTTAAAATACTAATAGCTATTTATTGAATGACTGCTTTGTGCTAAACAGTATGCTGTGGGCTTTACAAAAATAATTTCTCTTGTTTACAAGGGTTTTGTAGTCTTTGTATCTGTTTTCTGCTTACACAAAGGGAAACAGGCTCATGGAGACTGTATCTTGGCTAAGGCCACCCCACTAGTGGATGGTGGCTGGCATTCAAACCAAGGTTCTCTGGGTCCTAAATTGACACTCTTTTTTTCCCCCTATATCATGTCATCCTCTGAACTACCAGTTAGCTTCTTAAGGAAACTATTCTGCAAAATAAGATACAGTTAATGTATTTATTTCTAACAGGACAAACCACAGAAAATTTCAGTGACTGTCCTGAGATGTCCCATAAATGACTCAGCAAAGAACCAGAAGGCAGGACAGACGAGCTGGACCATGGTCTAGAAACAATCATAAGAGATTTACTGAAGACCTACAGCATTGGCTTCAGAGATGTAAGGGAGTATGAGATGAGTTATCTGACAACAAGGAACTTAAATTCTAAAAGGTAAAACTACCCTAACACGGATCTGAAAAAGTAGCATAGACTACAATAATGCCTACTATATTTGGTCTTGTCAGAGAATAAGAAGATTCATATACTTATAAACTAACACATCTTTAAGCATCTAATATTCAGTGTTTGATGGCATTCTAAACTCTATTACACACTTCTTTGACTTCATAAACAAAGCTTATTGCGCATAATTTTTCCATTCCTTGATGACTTGGGATCGTAACTCTGCATTTCAATCACTGTACTGTGGTGTGGGAGCACAGTGCTTCCAGAAATTACTGAGTCCTAGAAAGCCATCTGCCTGGACACCAAGTGGCCCCAGGCTTTAGGACCTCTAAGGATTTTCTACCCACGCATCCTTCCTCCCTGGAAGACGTCATTCCTTGCTACTTTCACTGTGACTTCATTCTAATCTGCTGTTCACTGGCATAACATGCAAGGCCTTTCATCTCTGCCTTGTTTATTCAGCGTTATTTCCTAGTTCCCCTGATTAATGCCATTCTTTATGGAAGTCCGTTTAGTTTCTAAACATAAATATATGCTGTCTCACACTTCCATGGTTATGCTTTCAATGCCTTTTCCTTTACTTGTCCACTTAAAAAAAAATAAACAACAGCAACAACAAATACCCTTGTTATTCTTTGAACCCAACCCAGAAATAAGAATCTCTAGGGGGACTTCTTAGTACCATTTCCTGAGTCCAGTATAATCAATCACCTGACTTGTTTCTGGAAAACTCCAGCACTGGGTATATTTTTAGCTATATTACATTGAATAGCAGGCAATGTCTTTATTCATAAATCTGTTCTCTCTACTAAACTGTAACACCTTGAAGTTTTTAGCCATTTTTGCATGCCCAGCACTGAACTGATGGTGTGGTATATAGTAGGTGCTCAATAAATGTCTGCACACTAATAAATGCTGCCTGGATTTTTACACAAATATGTATTTCTCCTCTGGAATAACATAGCAAAGTGCTGGGAGATTTGCCTTAGCTCTTCGAGGCAAACCTCTGAATGGAGAATACATAGTTATTTATAATTAATTGTGTGTTACGGAAAACAAAGGCATCACAATAGACTTTCAGTACAGGGAAAAGCCTCATGAAACGGATCGGCCACCAGGGAAGGCTTCTGGAAAGAAGTGAAACTTGAATCACCCCACCCCACTTCAGTTGATGTACACAGATATCTGGTGCGGCACTGATGGCAAATGGCTTGTTTGTAAGGTTTATGTAAAGTAAATAGCTATGTATCTCTATAAAGAAGTTATATTGCCTTGTTGGTCTATTAAAAAGTAAATGTCTACCATGATTAAAGATTTTTGACTTTAGCAGAGTCTCTCAGATTTACTGAGAGGCAGGAGCAGGGCCACAAAGTTCACTCAGAGATAAGCTGAAGCAGAAGAATAAATAAAATTAGCTATGGAAGAAAAAAAAATATGTCAGGGTCATTTGCAAAAAGCTGGGAACTTCCACCCCTAATGCCCAGTGGTGGAGAAGGAAAGGGATCTGATTCTTTTTTCCACGTAGCTCTCACACCTCTTGTGGTAAGACTGTGACACTGAACTATGACTCCGTTTGGCCACATTACTCCTAAAAAGTGCCTAACAGATAACGTTGGATGTGGTTCTCTGACCCTGGCCTTGACACCTCGCCAATCTCTCACCTCTAGTCAATGTAAATCTCTTAGTAAACGGCATTACTTTTTAGAAGTTGAAAATTCCCATTTACTCTTCGCAGTACGTTTTCCTTTGGCCCCAAATTCTGCAATATTACAAGATAAACCAGTGCCCGTTAAGGCAGTGCCAAAAGGTTTAAGAAACAGAGGAGGAAGAAGTAGAAAGATTTTGGGTTTGTTTTTGTTTTGTTTTGTTTTGTTTTTCATCTAACCTCGACTCCAGCTTTCTTACTTGACGCGATTTTCTGTTATAATATGCAGCATTTGAAGAAGTGTTTCATGACACAGAAACCTCAAAAAAAAAAAAAAGTCACATACTGAAAAGCCGTTCATCAAAAAAGACAGTCAAAAAGTCCACTGCAGCAGGTTGTACATGAATTTCCATCAGTAAAGGCACAAACATAGAAACCACTTACATAAAACACAAACCCGAAGCAGGAGACCTTGGAATTGCATGTTACAATACTCAGAGCAATTTGTTTTATGTATGTATGCCAATGTGTCATACGGAATGAAGCCACAAACCATACTTCTAAGTGATACGTTTCGTAAAGCCATGCTATTTAGGATCTTAATGCTTTTTTCTTTTTTAATCTTTTTATAAGATAATTTCCCCAGTATTGAAGAGCAGGACTTGATCTAACATTCTGTTTACTTTATCCCATTTTAGTGATGCATTAGCCCTGTGTTGTCGACTTGCGGGGGCTTTCATTTGGAACAAACTGCAAAACGTTCTTATTTTAAGCCTCTCACCTTCAAATTCCTTTTCTACATTTACTTTGCTTTGCTTTTCCAAGGGAACGATTCTCCACGCCTTCCTGATCAAGACAGACAACCTAATGGCTGAGTAGGCTTTAATTTCTACGTTCCTGGCATTCAAACTTGATTTGCATTGTCGTATGGAATTATTTGGTATTCAGTAGAAAACACTATTTCTTTCTCTCTTTTTCCCTTACCTTTTCTAGACAACCAACCACTGGGAAATTATTGTCAAAGTCTTAAAATGATTTCCCAATGATTCCTTGTTAGTACAATACAATGTCTTTCTCAGTCCTGGTCCCTCCTCAGCTCTCTTCTGGGGCCCAGTGAATCCCTCTGTGTCCGCAGCACATACACAGCAGACATATTCCAAATGTGTGGGTCTCTACTCTTCTCTGCAGTACCTCAGTGAGTGTAGAGGAAATGAGGAGGCTGGTATAAAAAGATAAAGTAAGTGAGGAAGGCTGTGAATTTAAAAAGAAAAGGAAGATGATTCTTCACAGATTTTTAAGGGTTTATTTACTGATAAGGATTAACCACACTCCATCCAATCTCTTTAGAGTGCCTACTCTGTGCGAGAGCGTATGACATTGGGGGATAGAAGAAAGCGAATGGTACCCTTGCCTTCAAGATGCGCAAAGTGCAGTCATAGGGATGGATATGTAAGCAACTAACTGTTATTCAAGGCAGACAGCTAAGGGCTGTGCATAAAAATGGGCTGAAATGAGCCCAATGGTATCACAGGCTAGTGGTAATTCATTCTATTTAGAGGACAAAGATGGAAGGAGAATGTCAATGCTTGTCCATTTCCATTGGTGGAAGTTCAGGAAGAGAAAGAGAAGGTGGACAGATCATGAAGAGAGAGAAGGAAATGATCTGGACGTGAAAAGAGAAATGGGAATAGGAAAAAAAAAAGGAACAAAATGGCAAGAAATAGGGCCAGATTTAATTTCCAGAGAATTAACCTGGGAAATACTTATAACTCAGGAGGCTATGAATCTAAGGACTTTCTTTAAATGCCAAAGGCATAAACTAATCTATTTAATTAGAAAAATATGCTTGTATTGCACTCTGAGTAATTTCCCAGAGGAAAACTTGTTTCTTTTACAGTTAAAGTTTTTGTTTAAAGCCTCCCCCTGCCCCCTTCTCCTTGCTCTACCGCAGAGCCTACACCTCTTCAGCAGGTGCTCACTCCTAAGCAATTATTGTCAACCGGGATGTGAATATGACCCTTCCAAGATCTCACATTTGTTTTTTGGGTACTGAAATAGAAACACATTAACCTAGATATACCTGAGCCCTCCAGCAGGCACTTTATAATATGAAAGAAAAAAAATAAAAACTCAAAAGGCATTTCTTCAGTGACTCACCAAATCTTTACAATAGCAAATAATTCAATAGAATAATACAATAGATCTTAATATCTTACAAACTAATGAAAATATTCAAAATAAAGCCGTACATCCCCAGCCAATTCACCATCCTCTTTCAATAAGTTTGTAGAGTCTAAGAATATTCTCTCCTATAGCAGTAAGGTAAGGTGCTTAGTCTTTCTTGAACCTGTATTAAGAGGAAAATAAATTCTGGTGGCCTACAAATTGAAACAAGATAAGCTCTTCTTTGCATGTCACACATTCAGAAATGCAACTAAAAGTTTAAATGCTTTATCATACTTTTGCTGAGTAAAGGAATTTGAACATATTAATTGAACCAACACAGCAGTTTATTCAAATAAGAGTAAAATGCTCCATGGGGCACCTGGGTGACCCAGACGGTTGAGTATCTGGCTCTTGATTTCAGCTCAGGTCACAATCCTAGGGTCATAGGATCAAGCCCCCATTGGGCTCCACACTGAGCGTGGAACCTGCTTAAGATTCTTTCTCATTCTCCCTCTGCCCCTCTCCCCCCCTTAAATGCTCTCTCTTTCTCTGAAGTCAAAAAATTAAAAATAAAAATAGAAAAGAAGAAAAGGAAAAATTAGTTTAAAAATAATAAATAAAACACGATTATCCAAGTGTACTTTTTGCATTTAATGAAAAGATTAAAAGGAGACATGCTCAGTTCTAATCCAGTCCCACCTACTTTCATACTATTAGTTCTTCCTAAATTGACATACATGGAAGAGTCCCCAATAATAAACCCCAAACTGAGGACGATAAACTCAAAATAAAGACCCTTACATAAAAAGGAGTCAAAAGTAAGCTGAAGATGTAATGGATGAAGAAGGAAAGGAGAGATACTGCTGAAATCTTAGAAATACTAACACCTTGTAGTTGAGAGAACATGTTTCTCAAATCTTTGTAGTGGTACTAAACAAAAGTAATAAAAAATTTCAAAACCAGCTTTACTCATATTTTCCCTTCCTTTAATTCTAAAAACAGAAATGGATAACCTTGGGACACAGTGTAATGTGATCTAAAATGTGATGTGCTTTTGGGCCCAAGGAACTTTATTACCTGGAGACTCTGTTTCCAGAGTCAACCCAGGAACATTATTAAACACTGTGACCAACAATTCATTTCAGGGACTTTCCTCACATCTAAGTGACCAGAATCTGAACCTGTGTTTTGGTGGCTAAAGGCAATGTATCTCATTATAAATAAAGAATGGAGTTTAAATCTCAAGGAAAGCTTTCTTAATATCTATGTTTGCACTGAATATTAAATACACTTCAGCATACTTTTATGAACACCTATGACTTATGGTTTCAGAAACATGTGTGTGTAATTGTTCTGTTTTATAGGTTATTTGAGTGCACGCACCATAATTCTTTACACATTCTGTATACATACGTGTAAGTAACTCAAAAACTCAATGAATGTATTTCTAAAGGTTAACAAAGGTGTGATGAAAGCTTTATTTTTATTTGCCCTTACTATTATTTACTGCTTCGTGCAAACCATAAAACCGTTCTTAAAACTAACAATCAGATCTGTTAAAATGATCTTACCCTAGGAATTATATACAAACACAGCTTGCAAGTTATTTTTATATCAAATCAGCTCCGGTCTGACATGGTTTCTTCAATTACTAAAAGGCATGCTATGCTCACATAAAAGGACTGATATCCCACAAACGTGCTGCCGTGTGTTTTTTCCTGGGAAACTCAGAATAGGATCTGTCAGGTATATCCGCTAGCGTAACAAACATGTCACCCAGATTTGCATTGGGAATTAAAACATTCTGTAGCCTGACAAAAGGCTGTGTGTTTCTAGCAACCGTGACGGAAAGAAGGCATTGCAATACCTAGATGTTGTGAGTTAAAAGTCTCTCATCAGACAGCTTGAAAAAACACTATAATCCCATGATGGAGCTTCCCTGAGTGGCAAGCCAAGCTCCAGAGAGCCGCGCTGCATCCCCAGGCCAGTCATCCAGGCAAGTCTAATTCTGTCGCCGCACACCCGACATTGTCTTTTATTCCTAGATTCACACACCAGTTATATCGGAACCACAAAGGTAGGAAAATGTATGTGTAGAAGGTGAGAAATGACATGGATATTAAAAACCCAACCCCATTTTCTCTCATGTCAAATGCGAAACGATACTATGGTATTTATAAAATGATATTAGAATCACCGTGCAGTAAGCAAACAATGATGTTAACGAGCATACAGGACAAAACCATAAAATGTATCCCCAGTATCTAATTTAAAAAAATTACATTGCTAGTTTAAGTGAGGAGTAGAGCTGGGAATTTCGCCATTTATAGAACACATTCTTCATAATCTGCCTTAAATAATCTCACTATATTATTATTCCATCTCTTAGTTTCAAAAGAATACCCGGCAGATATTTCTAACGATATTTTGTATGCCTCAAAATGGATCTGCACATATTTTAATCAAGATGCGCGATAACTGGAAAAAACTCTTTTCTGCATAACATAGAAGAAGCACTGTAATCAACACAGTTTTGCCTGAAATGCCACAAGCTTCACTTGTTTTTCAGGTCATTAATGAAAAACAGGCATCAACTTATTAGCAGATTCATAAGGGCAGTATTTTAGAAATATTTCCTATCACTTAAGTCCACGCGTAATTCAGTTGTGTCATTAGCTCCATAAGTAAAGCTTTTCTGGAAGAAAGATGTGACAGAAACCAAATAAAGTGCTCATCACAAATGGATAGAATTTAGCTTGTACAAATAAAAAACAGATTGGACAAATAAAAAGCATTCCAATAACTTTGCATTTTAAAAGGTGATGTCCATTAAAGTTATTTATTAAAAGTGTTCTTTTTATTGAGTAAGTATTACTGACAGGCTAGATTCAACTCTGACACGTGAAATTCAGTTTTTACCTAAATATCTCTACTTCAGCATGATGAAGGGCAATGAACCACATTCATCATAAAGAAATATTAGTGCTCATATTCTTCAGTTTGTATGAGATAAAAAAAAATTAATACAAATCAGGAAGTGACATAGGCTACCACTTTGAAACTACAATTTAGCACTCTTTTTGGCCATCTTATTATATACACTACTCCTTTTTTCATTTATTCATTTATTTTAATAGCACTAATTGATATGCTAAGAACATAAGCACATCTTTAAAAAGCAAAAGCAGGGCATATTGAGATCCTACATCAACAAACAAAAACTGAATGCATTGTTCATACCAGAAGCTTACCTTTGTGTATTTAACCCTGCCCTCCAACACTCGGGGTTGAACTTTATTATCTCATTTCCCAGTGAGTAAAATGAGACCAGAGAAGTTAAGTAACATATTCAAGTCACATAGCAAATAGTGTCACAGACAGGATTCGAATACAGGTCTGACTGATGCCAAACTATATTGCTAATGCTCATTAGCAATGCTATAACTAATTTGATTCATTATCTTTCTCCAAAATATAAGTAATGTGAAAGGTAGCTTCACTAATTAACATTCTTTGGTCTCCTATGAAAATGTTTACTTCTGTAGTCTTCTTACTTAATATGTAAAAGATAAAAATGTCTTCAAAGCCACCCCTCCCCCCAACCCCCAGAGCACTCACAAAGGCACCTGTAACTCAGTACTGAGCCTTCTGTGGGGCGAAGGGAGGGGTCAAAACACACCAGGGCCTCCTCCTGCCTGAGGAAGCTCCATTTTGCAATTAGCCTGACCACAGGAGGCACCTTTTTGCAATCCACACTAAAGTCACCATTTGTAAACTCCATTGCCCCAAGGGCCATCAATACATTTTTATTATCTTCTGTAACAGGATGTAGGAATTTATCAAACATTTTCTTTTCTTTCTGATAACCAGTTTTCTCCCGGGCAGAACAGACAAGAAATATAGGACATGGTGAAGTCTGCTGCTAGACTGGGGTCTGGAGAGATGTGATTCAGTTTAGTAAATTTAATTCAACACTCACTTATTGATGGGAGTTACCAAACTGATGGCCTCTGAAGGAGGAGGGGTTCTCAGGATCGTTATGGAAAAAGATGACTGGAAAGATGAATAGTGAATTGTCATGCCAGAGCAGAGAATGAACTGAGATGTGCTAAGAGCTGCTACACCTAGTCTTGGGAGATCATTCTTTTTTCCTCAGGGAGACATGATGCGTAAGGAAGGCGAGAAAGAAGTTCGAGCAAGTTTGGAAGGAGGATAGGAAAGTGAAATACGAAGGGGCACACTGATACTCCTGTTAGCTTTTGCTTCCATAATGAGTTGTTTTTTTTTTTTAAGTAGTAAAATGCTGGTGTTGAAAATATACATTCAGTATTCAATAATACAAGTAGACAATTAATTACCAAAGGCATACTATGGCCTTTTGATAATTTTATCTAAATCCTGTCACTTATAAACAGTAAATAGTTATACTAGTTTCGTGCAACCTCAGAGTCTGAAAGTCCTTGACTTGCTTTTCAGCTCTGTCAGTTTGGTCCAGTAATTACCCTCTTTGAGTTTTGCTTTTCTTTTCCATCTCTTACATAGAAATCATACCTATAATAGGATTTCTATAAGGATTAAATGAGGTAATGTATATAAAACCCTTAGCGAGAGGTCTGGCATTTTACGAGCTCTTAATAATTGGTGGACATGACTAATTGCTTTGGTTTATTGGCTGGTCTGCTTGTTCTGTGACAAACACAATATGTCTAAAATGCCTGCAAGAAATCTGACTATACAGTATTTTAAAATCAGCAAACTTGGTTTGACTTCTAGTTTCCTTTCCTCAAGTAAACTTTCTTGTCATTTACACGGCAATCTTATTTTTAACAAATGCAAGGCGAAAGCTGCCATCCAAAGCTCTTAGAGCTGATAGCTGATGAATGGAACGAAACAAAGTACATTTTCGGAATGTTAGTACATAATTGCTCTTGCTTAAAATTGATCCCTTCAGTTTCAAACTTTGTCTGAGAAGCATCAAAGGCTATCATGTTAAGCCAAGGTTATGTACTCATCATGCATTTCATTCTTTAAAAAGCCCTACTATGAGAGGGAAATCTAGGATTTTTATAAAACAATCACAACAGATTTCATTCTGCTTTCTTCCTTTCTCGGGGAAAAGGAGAAAACAGTATTATTAGAGGAATACAAGAGACAGGATTCATAGATAGATGGGGTCTGAAGAACAAAAGATATCTAACAGTTCAAGATAATTCAAACAGCGGGCTTTGATGTTCTTCTTTAACTATGCTATCAAATCCTTTTTCTTTTTTTCACATTCCAATTGTACCAAATAGGAGAAGCCCATATACAAAAGAAACAATAACATGCTTGTTAATCTAATAACAGAATGTCAAGAACAGAAAACCTACCCTCCACAAAGTGTAATTGAGATTGCCTACACCACAGACAGTTTATGATCAGAAACCTTAGGGGAAAAAAGCCATCAATAGAAATAATGTTTCTACTGTGAGCTCATGGTCACAGCAAGGCTACAAGACCAGGGACATAAAGCCCTATTAATTGTACTTCCCAGGAGTCACCAAACATCTCTGTTTGCCTGCAAGAGTCCCGATTTCAACCTTTTATCCAGTGTAATTATTAATAGAGTACCTTTAACTCTAAAAGTGTCCCAGTTTGGACAATAAATTATATAGTCGCCCTGGGTTTACCCCTACTCCCTTTTACTTCCTTCTTCTCCTAAAAAAAAAAAAAAATAATAAAAAACCTTTAACTCTTCAGGTTATGTGAAAGGGAAGAAAAAAGTTATCTGTTTTTCTAAGCTCAGCTATTCATTTGACTACCCTTCATTTTCCTACAGCAGGAAAGATTTCTAGTCTGAATTGAATTTGACACGGTCCCATTCACCCATGAAATATTTTGGGCAGAATTACCCCTATCTTTCCCCACCACCCTCTCTCTCTACAAATTTCTGCCTAACTCTATGGTATGATGTTGAGTCTGCTTATTGAATTCTATTTGAAATTTTCAAGGAATTATATCTCACATGAGGACCCCTTAATATAATTGCTGTTTCTTTAAAAAAAAAATCAAATGTTCAACTTAGGTTATATAGCCAAGAATAGCAGTTCATATCAGCTGCAAGAAAGACTGAGCACCTTACAGCAAGAGCCCCTTAATCAAAAAGCAATCTTTTGGGATGAGTTAGTAGTACTTTGCCTCCAGCACTAACCAGATCCCCTACTTTCATTGTATATTTCCACAGGAGTCTAATGATGAAATACATTAGATCTTCTAACAGGTGAAGTAGAAACACACTTAAAGTATTGCCTTCTGAGGGTTGCATGGTGTTTCTAAAAACAGGGGGCGGGGAGGTCCACAGCAATAACAGCATCCAAACCAACAATGTATTCTATAAGCAAAAGCCTTGACAAAGAAGGGGGGAACTTCCCCTTTTCATAGAAATATTCATATGAATTCCTGATGTATATCGCAAAGAAGAGAAACACAAAACAGTTTGGTTTTGTTAATGGGTGGGCCTGGTGGTGCAATATTCATTTAAAAATAAAAGTCTTACCTTTTAGTCATGAGGTTGTCCCTGAACTTTATCCAGAAAAGCTCCACAGCTGCAAGGAAAAAAACAGAATCCATTTGAGGAAAAATATTCTGATATTGGAGAATAAAGATTTACATTTATCCCGTGGGCTTTATCTGCTTTAGACCTACCAAAACCCAAGCTTCCAATAGCGGATAGGAATATAGGATGTAGGTCTTCATCATTTGTACACAGAGGGCACAGATTTAATTGAATTATTTTATTTATTTATATTCTATTTATTTTCACATATGCATATACATTTACATATAATGCATGCATACAGACAGACAAAAATGCTTGCTCTCTTTTAATCTATATCCTTACATACACACACATACACAGAAGCACCTTTCAGACACATCAAGGTTGTGTAGCACATGTGATAAGCACAGTATCTCTCTTCCCCAAATCATGGTCTTATGAACCACCCCCTCCCCAATATGGTGGGGCCCTAAGAACAGAACAGGAGGTAATATCTGAAATTTTTGCTGTACCTTCAAAACAGCTGCAGCTTCCTTTCTGTTCTGCAAGTAGCCTAAAGTCAAACAGATAAAAACAAATCATGAATCAGGGTGAAAGGCTATAAATATGCTATGTTTGTTTTCTTCTGTTGGTTTTGTTTTTCTTTTGTTTTGTTTTTAACCTTCACTGATTTGGGGGAAGTAATTAAGTGTTTTGGCATAAAAGATCTCCTGCTGGGTGATAGGCTACATGGGGAAGGGAAATTAGACAAAAGGTATTGAGTAATAACCACAAATGACTTTATAGCCTATTCTGTTTGAATGTCAACAGAATTTGAAAGCAAGATTTGCAGAAGATAATCAGCAATGACTCCCCCAAGTATCATCAGGAAGTGACTATAATCAGCCATTTGCAAACTCTTACCTGCCACGATGATTTCTTATCTTAGTGGGAAAAAATGGCATAGTGACCTAAAAGCTCAAAATTATGAATGGCAGAAGTTCCCAAATATAAAAAGCATTTACTATCTGTCCAAAATTCATCAGCATTGAATTAATTTGGCAGATTCTTAATGGCTTTGCCAAGTGATGAAGTATGAATCACATAACATCGTATGCATTGCTGTAACTGCTTTGAGGCTTTTAAGGGTGCAAAGGGTGAGATGAAGGTGATAAAATAAATAAATATAACTATACATTTTTCAAATAAGGGTTGCATAAATAAAAATCATATTGTAAATAAAGAATCAAAAATAGAGAATCTAGGGGCGCCTGGGTGGCGCAGTCGGTTAAGCGTCCGACTTCAGCCAGGTCACGATCTCGCGGTCCGTGAGTTCCAGCCCCGCGTCGGGCTCTGGGCTGATGGCTCAGAGCCTGGAGCCTGTTTCCGATGCTGTGTCTCCCTCTCTCTCTGCCCCTCCCCCGTTCATGCTCTGTCTCTCTCTGTCCCAAAAATAAACACTGAAAAAAAAATTAAAAAAAAAAAAATAGAGAATCTAAAATATATAGTCTGTAATGCTGCACACTGCCCAAACAGATGGAAACTGTGGATTTGCTTCCTTAACAGTGAGATATTCACTTAGGTGAACAAATTGAAAGAGAAGCTGCTAAGAAACAATAATTGTTTTAGACAATATTAATTTCGTTATGATGACGTTCACCCATATATCCAGGCTAATGAACTTCATCATCAAGGAACTACTGAAAACTGACTGATGGTCTTAATATTTTGAAACTCTGCCTTCCAAATTTAGGTATGGATTTCTTTAAAGGGTCTTATTTTCTTATGCCAAGTTATAATCCATAAGAAAAGATTTTCCCATCTATCAGAAATCATATTTCTCAATGGAGACGGACTATATATATCATCCATGTGTCTAAATAACAGGTAAAAGAAATTCAGCTAGTGATATATTTTTTTAAATGCAGTCACTTTGCCCACATGATATTTACCACATTACAATTCCTGGTCATGATGAGCATTAGGAAACCCTGAGTAAGCCACCTCGATGGTTATTAAGATACTATGCTAAAGAAAAATATTTCCCAATAGGAGGTACTAATAAGGTAGCCAACAACATACAGAAAGCAACAAAATGAGAAATAATAAAAAGACAGCAACTGTGTGCAAGCTGGATGTTCCTACTTGGCAGCTAAAATATCCCTGAGATACTATGATCTGTTCCTTAAATGTCCAAGGGTTTCAGCTGTTAACAGATATCATTCCAAATTTTATTCAATATAATTTGACAAATACCTATCATGCATCTAAACTGTGTGTTCCAGAGGAACCTAAAAGGGATAAGTTCTAAAATGAGAGGAGTCACCCAAGCCAGGGGTTCTAGATATTTAGAAACAGAAACCATTGGGAACAAAAATATATCAATAAATATTCTATTAAAAGGCAATCATTGATATTTAATTACAAGCCATCTTTCAGCACCAAATTAAAAATTATTCATAAATATTGGTATTTTCTAAATGTCACACTAGCAAAAAAGTTAAACCTCCTGAGGAAAAATCCCCATATCCAGCCATATTTGTTCTTTCTTATCACCCTGAAGGGTGCACAGTTTGCCAGATCTCATGTGCCCTTTTTTTGTTGTTGTTCATATGGTTAAGGGCAGCCTCACATCAGTTTTTACAGTGACCCAAGGGGCAAAAAGACCCACAGCCTTTGGGTGTCCTCCAGACATTCCCCTGAGTATCCATTCCCTTTGGGCAAAGAGTTGTCTGGAAGCTGAGTCAGGGAAGCTGGAATGTTAGGTGTGTGAGGGTTAAGTTAGGTAGGGATGACCCTCTGTTCCCCATGTCAATGTTTTGTACCCCATGGTGCTGCACTTTTTCTTTTTCTTCTCCGTCCGCCCCCCCCCCCCCCTTACACCTTGATTCTAAAGTGTGTTCTCTGGAAGATTCCCATGTGTCTGTGCAGATGTGGAGGACTAGCTCACAAAGCTGTTAGTTTTATTTGTAGGAAAGACTAAGACACAGTGTTGAGAATGAATTCATCTTTGGAAAGGGAGCATCAAACCACACAAATTGTGTACAAAGACAATGCTTCACAATCAGAAGGGAGGCTTTCCTTGCTTGGTTTTTCTCCTGACTACAAGGAGGGGGAGATCCCACTGGCGAGACCCCATTAGATTCCAAAGAGAAAACAGCTAACTGGAAAAGTTGGAGGGCAGTTTTCCTTGAGGAGAACTACCAACACGCAGCTTCTCTGATGGTGGCATGGGCAACAGACCACAGTGTGAGCAGGGGTGGGAGTCCTCATTCAAGGTCAATGTTGCAGCCAGGTTTAAGCATGGAATAGAATGATAGGAACTCAGGAACAGCAATTGGTTTAATTCAGCAGTCTTTATTCAGTGCCCAGGCCTGTGCTGGATCAGTATCAGTGAGTTGCTAGACCAGAGATGGTGGCTTCTGTCTGTCCCTGAAGTAAAAGCACTAGTATAGGAGACATGGCCAAAGTGACAGCTCCTTCTACCGACTTGGGCAGTGACAGTTCAGGGGCTTTGCTGCTCTGCTCGTAGGACCAGAGGGCACCACAGACAGCAGAAGGCAGGGCAGAAGAGAAACAGCACTTGAGCCCCCCACTGGGAAGCCCCAGAGCGACGGAAGACAAGCAGTTAGAAGGTCCTCATTAATAGTATATGCCTTTCCCTCCTTCTCCCTACTCTCCTTTGTCTGGGTTAGATTTGCCTCCCATATTGTTTAATAATGCCGAGCACATCTCTCATCATACTCTATCTTAGTTGTTTAACATATCTCCATTGTTTAACATAGCCATCCGGGCTGCAATTTGCTTGTTTAGTTTAGGGGTGGTACGTGGGGTGGATAGACTCACCTGCTCTTAGCACAGCTACTATGTCTAATAGATGTTTGTTGAGTGAATTGATGACTTAACACACAAAACCTCAACTTGCTTCAGAAATTATCTCCACTTTCACAGGAATGTAGGTCATCTAATTTCATATCTTTACCAGCCACGAGTCTTTGGGCTTCTCAGTGGAGAAAGTGGAATTCAGGATGTGGGAATGGAACAGAAGATTGGGGGTGGGGGGAACCTACATTGCATTTTTCCTGGATATGATTTGACACTTTTGTTTTAATTAAGATTTTTATCTTCTTTGTCTAAGCCTGTAAAGGGGACAGAAGAGAGCCTGCAGGATATTAACATGTATCAGCAGAGATACAAGAAGGTACATAGAGGCACCTGGGTGGCTCAGTCAGTTGAGTGTCCAACTTGAGCTCAGGCCACGATCTCACAGTTTGTGAGTTTGAGTCCCACACTGGACTCACTGCTTTCAGCTTGTCAGTGGAGAACCCACTTTGGCTCCTCTGTCCCCTTCTCTCTCTGCAATATTTCTCTGGCTTATGAAACAGTTGCCTTAATGTTTGGAGACTTTTCTCTATGTAAATATTCTAAGTTTGGAAAGCAGTTAAGCATCACCACATTCTCATGAACACGTTTTCCCTTTTTCAAAAATAAACATTCTTCCACGAGGCTATAGGGTAGCCCATCCTGCCAGGGCTGCAATCAGATTCACTTTGGTTTCCCTCACAGACCACTAAGCAGATGTATGATCCATGCCATTTTTTAAACTGAACTAACGTTAAATTATTTGGCAGATTAACATCAAACATGAAATTTGCATCTTTGTCTCATTAGGGATGATAATAATTATACATCTGCCCATAATGATAAATTATTACATCAAATGCAAAGGGTAGGTCTGCCTAATACGATAGAAGACATTGGCTTTGCTAAACATTTTGATATTCAGAAACTTTAAACCACATGCACGTCATTTAAGCTCTTGGGAAAGAGAAGCATAAGGCAGCAAGTACAAAATATTGGTCCAGTTTTTCACATTTTGGGGGCAAGGGCAACAGAGACATCGTGGGCTACTGAGGTGAGGTTCTCAACAAAAGGCTCTGCAAATAACAGCACCCCATCAAAGACTCTGACTTATACTGCTTAGTTTCTCTAACCACACTCACGTAGGGAGCTTAGTGCAATTTTGTACAACCAGAAGCATGTCTGATTTAGATGCACTGAAATCTCAGTCCCTGCCTAGACTTACTGCCACCTGAACTGGAGCAGGTCCCCTCACACCTTCACCCTCAGCCACCACACCTATACAATGGAATTGATGTTAATACTATGCTGCATAGTTATGAAATTTTAGTAAAACACGGCATGTGAAAAATCTTGGAAATATGAAGACCTCCACCAATGTTAGAGTTAATACATTTATGTCACTACCTTAATTCTAGATAGCTTTTCATGTAAGTTTTAAGGCAGCTAAATCAGTACATATAACATGCTTGTCACTTAGAAGACAGAATATTGGGAAACTGACTTCATTTTTCATGTTTCAGGTTTCATCCAGATGTTTTGGCACTTTGGAGCCAGAATCATTTTTTTTTTTTTTTTTTTTTTTTTTTACTTCCAGAAGCATTTCATTTCAGCTGGGAGTGCCAGATTCCGGATGACTGTAATAAGCCACATTAATTCTTATCTTTTGCAGTTCAATTAATGTTGCCATTGAAAAACCAAGATGCAATTATGATTTCTCTTTCAAGGAATTCTATCTGTGTATGAGGTGGTGGTAATGATGGTGCGGGGGTGTTGATAGGGTGTTACTTCAGAGTAGCTGTCCTGGAAATAATGAATACATCAAGCATAGCGGAAAAAGCAATGAATCAACTACAGATGGAAAGAGGTATTTGTTAAAAATATAAAAATCTCAGGAGGAGCAGGATAAGATTTGAGTCTATGCTCATCGCCAAATATGCATGCAAAGCATAACTGTCCTTCTTCCTAGAAGATGAAGCTGCTGAGATCTGTTTCTGTGGCTGAAAGCCCCATGTGCACCCTTGAAAGCTATGCGTTGGTGGGTGGCTTTGAGTTGCTGTTTACATTCTGCTGTCACTCAGGGCTCCGCCTCTTCCTCTCCTAAGGTGCATGCCATACTTGTTCACAGGGCAAACCCAGAAGCCAGGTCATCTGCTGGCGGCCGTTGGCCAACCTTCTCCAGCTGCTCCACTCTGACTCTGGAATGCTTTCCTTCTGGGAATTTTCAAGATTTCATCCACACCCCCCATGATTGGCACCTTCCCCCATTTTAAGGATCCTCATGGACCCTCCACACAGTAGGCACTGAATAGCTGAACCAATTAGTGAATAAACGAGTGAAAGGATTCTGCTGATACCAAACAAAACTCAGCAGTTGTGTTGCACTTAGTATGACTTCCGAATGAGTAGATCTCAATTCGTGGTTACCCCCTCTTGCCTTTCAATGGTATTTGATGTGCTTTATTAGCTAAAAACAACTCAATGCGTTTAAAATTTACAAGATTAAGGCTTTTAGAAATGCCATCTTTTTGTCATGCTCTTTTCTGACCATCCAACAGTGTCTAGCAGTGTGTCAATGGGGTTAAAATGCTCGTGCAGAGGGAGCCTGGCCCCACCCCAGCCCAGCCCCCAGGTTAGGAAGATTCCTACTTGAAATCTATTCTGCAATAGGGATATAGAGATCATCTAACTACTGGCCCCAGGCCAAATCCAGCCCACACATTCTATTTTTGTATGGCCCTCAACCTAAGAATGGTTTTTACATTTTTAAATGGTGACATATGACAATTACATGACATTTAAACTTCAGCATCCATAAATAAAGTTTTATTGGAACAAAGCCATACTCATTCATTTACATTTGTCTATGGTTGCTTTGCTGCTATGACAGCAGAGTTGCAGTCATGATAGGCACCTTGTGGCCTACAAATCCTAAAACGTTTAATGTCTGACACTTTACAAAAATGTCAACCCCCATTCTAGATCATGGCTGCAGTTCAATGTTGGCATTTCATACAATCAATGCAAATGTTTGTTTAATAATTGCGTGTATAGGAAAAGCCAGCTTCTGTCTACATGAGGTTATTTCAGGACCCCTAGTATTCAAATAATGTCTAAGACAACAAAAAGGCTATAATGACACATTCATTTCTTTTTTTCTTTGGGAGAAATAATATGGGGCCCCTGTCCAATATATGAGGCAATTTTGGACACATTAGCCACAGGTACCTTCTGTGGGTCATGAATTATAGAAAGTCACCCATTCCTCCAGGATAATCCAAACCTATCCAAGATGCAGGGATGGGTAAATTGAGTGATGCCATATTTCATTCTCCATTCACCCCTTGGCTTGATGTTTGGGGGCAGTTCACAAAGAGCATAATGATAATCAGTGGCCTTGGGCATCATATAAAACCGTATCAGACAGTCTTAATACTTCTAATGTGACTAAGTTGCCACTTCTTTGTAAACTTCTTTGTTATATACTTTCTTTAAAGGATTTTGATGGAGAATTTGTAGAGACAACATGAATATGGAAGGGACTTTCAGATTTTAGGGTCAAGGCAGGTATGCGGATGAAATTCAGAAGGAAAACTTGTCACCCAAAACCTTGTCCATCATTTCATCAAGGGCCAACCAATGCTGAATGTCCAGGTATACTGAGTCTATCCTTAGGAACACCTTAGAGTTTTACTATGTTTTTTGAGAATGGGACCTTTCAGAAATCAACACTAGGGCAAGGTGTTGTGAATATATGAATTGATCTTTCAGCTCAGCCAAATGGCTTATCAGGCAAATAACTACTGTCCAGACCTTTGCAGCAGAACCTGGTGAGAATTGTCATTTCAGTCTATTATAGGGGACCAGGACTCACCCTCCCACTATTGAATGAAAACAAGAAAGTTGGCAGGTCAAAAGATTATCCTAATATAGAGCCTTTCAAATCACAGTGGAGATTACAGATGTGGCCACTTGCTTTCCACCCAATCAATAATAAACCAGTTCTCATTTTCCAAAGTGGGATTGGGTTTCTGTGTTAGCTTCAAAACAAAAACATGCTGCTTAGCGGGAAGCCCAAGATAGCACCTCACAGTCTGGCCCTGGGCAGCACACTGTCACCAGGTTTAGCCAAGTTCTCATAAACTTGTTTATTTCATAAACAAACAGCTTATTGCAGTTAATGAAAAGAATGCCCGATCAGAGCGAAATAAAGCAATTTAGGTCCCTCACGTAACTTCTGGTTGCTGGGCTGCTGTTCATATCTCCTTTTTTGTCCCTTAGTGCCAGATAAACCTCTGTTGGTTACAACTGGCAAAGCACAGAAAAAAAGTGGTTATAATACACAAGTGGTCAATGAGGCAGCCTTTAAGGAAAAACACTGCTGATAAGATAAACAGCTTGTGATGTCCTTAATTATAATATTTCATACTCATTTAGCCATCTCCACATCACAGAGCTAACAAAGTGGATTTCAAACAGGAAATAAGACTCCTTCCCACCAGCCCAGAGGCCTAATTATAAAATAGCAACCTACTTTTTCTGTAGTGAATACAGGGCTTTTTTTTTTTCCTCCTCCAACAGAATTTATTGAGCTCATTACCAGGCTGCTTATGAAGTGATTTGAAATGAGGCAACATTAAAGCATTCCACAAATCCCTTGTACTTAGTCATCCTGACACTTTATTTGAACTCAGAGCATTGATATGGAATAACTGCAGCAGCCCTACACTTCTGACTCTATTATCTGACAGGAGGTCTGGAATCTAAAAAATGATATATCATCAAACTTTCTTAATCATCACAATAATTTGTCGGAAAGAACCAGGTATAATTCGGGCAACACCAGAGGGGCTGTGCTGCTAGAAACAAGGCAAGTGCAGCATGTGTTAGCCTTAGAGGAACAGAGCCACGTTAATCAGGCAGCGAAAGGACCGAAGGCAGTGTATGTACGTGTGTATTTTAAGAAAAATTGACAGATAGGCTTCAAAGCCGAAAGCACTGAACTCCCTGCATGCTATTAGTACAACTCTAACTTCTGTTCTCTTGTAATCCAAGAGGCAGTTGTAGACTGACCCTCACTGGGTTATCACTGAGGCTAATACAGCACAGTTAAAAAACTGTATCTGCAAAAGTTTCAAAGAGGAAAAAAAATCCCTGAGGAAGGACACAAACGTCTATGGAAGTTGACTGTTATGTGAAAATATGGCTCATTTTTTTTTCTGCCTTTTATTGTCTCTTTCCCTAACTTACTGAACCAGTAATGAATCAGAACCTAAAGAAATGTCCCCTGTTAGAGAGGAGTTATGTTTTATCTCTCAGTGGGTCCTATATGTATCCTGATGTGCAGTCTGCCTTTGAAAAATGTCAATTTTTAAGGAGAAATTTCATCGAGGAAAGGTTATGTAGGTACATGTGTGCAGATGTGTGTATTTGAAAGGGGAAACGTCCAGCCTGTGAGAACAATGAATCTCAAATGCAGTTCCCTCCTTAGAATGAGGCTATGTCTTTTCAGTTTCAGCTACTACTAATCCTTACTACATTTCTTACCACAGTTCAAATTCCAATGGCCATAATTATAGGTTAAACGGGGTTGTTTCATCAAGGAAACATTGAAAGAAACTTCAGAGCAATAGAAAGGACTTCTCTTTTTTCTAGATTAGGCCTTGAAGTAGTGCTGTTGCATGATAATAAGCTCGAGGGGAGTCCTATTTTGAATAGAGTACCAGAACATATGGTGCCTTCTGTTACCCATGAGATCTTCAACCTTGACAGTTAAAATTCCAAACCAAATCCATTCCAGCTCAACTGAAAATATGTCCTTCAAATGACTTCCCTTAAGAAAATCATTCCTTGGGGCGCCTGGGTGGCACAGTCGGTTAAGCGGCCGACTTCAGCCAGGTCACGATCTCGCGGTCCGTGAGTTCGAGCCCCGCGTCAGGCTCTGAGCCATCAGCCCAGAGCCT
>NW_024412394.1:50592513-50624752 GCF_014898765.1 Herpailurus yagouaroundi | reverse complement strand
TAGATTTTTTAAAAAGAAAATGCTATGAATTCCCATCTAGAAATTCTTTCAACTCACAGCTGTAGAATTGGAAGAAGTAAACATAGGATTAACATCCATAGATAAATTCCAAGAGGAGCATACTCTATCATTGATACATAATGTACATATCATAATTCTGAGACACCACGCCTGGAAAAGATGTCTCGTTCGCCTAGATTTGTTTCATGAAGTTCTTCTCACTTGCCCTCTTAGCCTTAGTCCCATAGTCTTCAAATAATCAATGTTAGTGATCTCCATTTCCACTTCTCTTCACTCACCCACTAGTACAACCCACCCCAGATCTCAGCATCACTCAGAACCACTGTTCCTCCAAGAACGTGGATAATCTACCACTGCTCTCCCTCTGTCAATCCCTACTAGACTTACTATTCATAATGAAATGCTTTTATTCTTTGTTCCATTCTCTCCCAATTTATCAGCTTTTATTCTGATTTTTGTTAATACCCCATCTAGGCTTGATGTCTCATGTCTAGGACTCATGTCAAATATAGTCATTTGAGATGGTGTTATACAATGAATAGGATCAGGGGACCTGGATCAGAGTGCCTGGATTTAAACTGTCTCCACCACTAATGTGTGTGATCTTGGGCAAATGACTTGATTTCTGTGTTTTGGTCTCTCCATCAGTAGAAAGGCAATATATACTTAAGTGTGCCACACACTGTGGCAAATGCTAATGATTCAACATGTAAGCTATCAAAGAATTTTAAGTAGAGAAGTGATATAATCAGATGTAGCCTAGCTTCTTCCACGACCAGCTTTGTGACCTTCAGCTTAACATTAATCTCTTGATGCCTCAGTTTCCTCCACTTTAGAATGGAGATAAAAATAATGCCTCCCTAAGAAAGATTGCTAAGAAGGAGTAAGCTACAAATAAATATTGGCTATCAGTAGTAACCTGTGCCCATGATACAACCTTTTGCACCATTGCAATTATCTTAGAAAAGCAGTCTATATTTTCTAATTTTTTAAATTCTCTGTTACCAGTTCCCTTATTAAGCTCTCAAAATCTGGTTTTCATCTTTCATTCATTCACAGAAATATTTATTAAATTGTTCATAAATATGAGGTCTCTACCGGGTGAGGGTGATACACTGAAGATGACAAACACAATTCCAACCCGCCTAAGCCTTGCCAAGTATCTTCTCAAAATTTCCATTCCTAATTATTCACAGTCCCTTCCTTAGTGGTCTCTAATAAAATATTTTAAAGTATAGGACAGCATATTTTTATGAAAATTTCAACTTCTCCCATTCACTGGCATCCATGTTGCCATATTCTTTTAGTGTTTTTTTTTTGTTTGTTTGTTGTTTTTGTTTTCGTTTTTTTTTTATTTTTCTTACCCTGCCTTCTACCCTCTTTCTGGAGCCTCAGTTTCTCACCGTCTTTTATTATGAGACTATATAGCCCTCTGAACCTATAGTATCTTTCTCATCAAAGTTCTTTATTCTCAGGGCTCTTATTATTACTTCTTTGCAAATGACTCCTTACTTTGTGACCACTTTATCCTCTGACTGCTTTCCTGATTTCATTAACGCTTCTTAGCACCCAACGTGATGCTCTGACAAGTCCTCAAAGTCAACATACACTGAAATTGTATTCCATCTTTTACAAATACCCAGCCCCATCTCCTAAATTCCTTAATTTTTGTCTCCTATAGCTGAGATTCAACCCTTAACGCCATGTTATTCTTTCTTAACCCACCTCTTCATTCTTTAGCTGATTCCATAGATTCTATCTGTACATATTTTTTATTCTTATTCTTCTTATTCTTATTCTTATTCTTGTCATTATGCTGGTTCGACTCTTATTTACCTCTCACTTGAACTAGTCTTCTAACCACCCCACCCCACGCTCCTCATTTGGTCTTTTCATCTCTTGATTCATCACAAAGGCTACTGCTATATCCATGTTCCTCAAGCTCTCCTTGGACTTTGTACTGCCTTTTCTAAAAACTTTAAAGGTTCCCCACTGCCCAAAAAGTAAGTCAACACTTGTAAACCTAATGTTTAAAGCCCCCTATACTCTGGCCACAGAGTACCTTCATAAATAAGGTCTTCAATTTATAAAACTCTTTGGAGTTTGAAATGCATTTTTACATCTATTACCTTATTTAATCTAATACTCATAAAATGTCTTATGATGTAGATATTATTATAACATAAAAGCTTGTGTTATTCGTAAGTCATAAAAGTGCTCAGATGGGGAAACCAAGGATCAAAGAGATTTGAATTTTTCATAAGTTACATAAGCATTTCTGAAACAGAAGTAGACAGATATGATGAGAGGATTTTGACCTAACAGTGCAATAAACACACCTTACTTTTGCAAAAATGTATTCTCATTATTCTCCTTTGTGAAGCACAAAATAAGGAATATCAGAAATTGTGGAAAGAAGTTAATGAAAGGAATTAAAATTCAGCAAACCTGGGTTTATGTTTGGGCTTCTTATTAATTTCCCAAGTCCATTAACAACTCTATGCTTTATTATATTTGTCTGCAAGACAGCCTCATACTTCCTGAAACACATTTACTTCACAAAGAAATAATGAAGAGTAATGGAATTATATCCATTTTAAGTATTTAATTCTAAAGCATGTAGCTATCTTCTTTCATGTGAGCCATCAAAGCTTTTTTATAACCATTAGGCATCTGTATTATCCCTACTTATACAGATAAGCAAATGTAAAGTTAAATACCTTCTTTAAGTACCTTCATTGTCAGATGAAAACTCAGCACCCTCAGCTTTTTCACTCAGGTAGCATTTTTATTTCAGAGTAATCTATCAAATATTTTTAGCTAAGAAAAAAAGGCGAGTTCCATAATATCAACTCATAGTTTATGTTTCTAAATAAAGTAACCAGGTATTTTATATGGTAAAGAAGACACAGAGTTAACAGCTCAAAACATTAGAATATAATTTTAAGAGAAATTATAATAAATCGTTGGGCTTTCTATTGAAATTAGGTCTTTGAGCACCCAAATCTGTATTTCTCACAATTTGTTATTTTCCAAAAAAGAGAAGAAAACGTGAAAAAGGAAGGCAGGAAGGCAGGAAGGCAAGAAAAGAAAGAAAAGAAAAGAAAAGAAAAGAAAAGAAAAGAAAAGAAAGAAAAGAAAAAGAAAGAAAGAAAGAAAGAAAGAAAGAAAGAAAGAAAGAAAGGGAGAGAGAGAAAAAGGGAGAAGGAATGAGAGAGACAAGAAGAAGAAGGAAGGAGGGAAAAAAGGAAGGAAGGGGAAAACAGCCTTATGAACTAGATGGTGAACAATTGCCATGGTAACACAATGTGCCATCATCACCTGCTCATTACTGGAATGGAGAGGGGGGTTACATTCTCAGCTTTGTGGTCAACAGAGCCAAGCAAAGGAATTTTGAAGAAGCAATGAAAGGCACTACAGCTACTATATTCAGGATCAACTGATCATGGTCTAGTTAAACACTCTATAAAATCTTTTTCAACTTAGAAAAAGGGCTGAAGAAAATAACTCCCAAGCTGTTCTCTGCTGGTAACTCAGAAACAGTAGAAGAAAACTATACCTGTGTCCTCTGGGAATTCTTGATTACCAGCCCACACAGCACAAAATACGGAGTTTAAAAAGTTATTTTAGGTTCAAAAGTATTTTGAAAATTTTTATTATTTTGAGTAGAAAAGAATATCCTTTATAAAAACTCAAATTGGCATGCTGTTAGTCACAACTAAAAAAGAAAACAACACCAGGGGCGCCTGAGTGGCTCAGATGGTTGGGCATCTTGGTTTCACCTTAGGTCATGATTTCACAGTTTGTGGGATTGAGACTCCCAGCAGGCCCTATGCTGACAGTGCAGAGCCTGCTTGGGATTCTCTTTCTCTCTCTCAAAATAAATAAACATTTAAAAAAAAGAAATCAAGGAAACCAACCCAGAACTAGAAGGAAAACCAAACTTAATGATCAGTTTCACACAAAATTAATACAACAAAAAATTTAGGTTTGGCAAGAGGGCTAATGGTGACTCATTGAGATATGTGCTTGCATTTGGTTTGTCACCAACATGTACGTCTATGTTTGATGACAACATATAGATCAATCACATGATACTTTATTTATTAAGAGAGAAATCATACTCATGACTTTGGCTTACAGAACGTCTCATGGTACTTCGTAAATAATTAACAAGTCCAGGTTTTCTTCTCCTTATGTACCTTCTTCCAACATTTAAAGTAGAAATCAGTTCATAACTCTCATTTTTGGTCTTTATATCAAAGTTTAATCTAATGAATTTCTAATAGCTACATACGGAGCTAGTGGCAGAATAAATCACTTATTTCCCACCTTTTGTCACATACTTTACTTCTCACCTATTAGGTCATCCATCATCAATTTGAGCCAGATATGTGTCAAAGTATTTGTTTTTCTCAGTTAATTGAAAAATAGGAATATTAACTAAACAAACAGCCCAAACCATTAAAAGAACTCATGGGAACTTTATTTTACCTGATCTAGAAACTAAAGTAAATAAATTTTGCTTCTAAAGAATCCTATAATTCTTTAGTTGTGAAAACTAGTTTGTTGCTCAATTTAAGATAGGAGTCTGCCAACATTTACAGTTAACACACATATTTTTAAAAATGAGACATGTTCTGATAGAAACATTATTTCTGTATGGCACAAGAGCTAACAAGACTTCAGCCCAGCTGTGACACTCTTTACCACAACTGAAAGGAAATGTGATTGCATTCAAAATAGTCTCTTTGTTGTTCACACTAACAACATAGACTCAGAATGCATTTTCTATTACTATTATTTATTCCTCAAAGCTTTTCACTAAGAGAAGTCAAAGTCATGTTATAGATTTTGGCTTTGGGTACGTGGGTTTCTTCTGTCTAGTAATGTAGAGTCATACACCGGACATAGGCAATATCCATCAAACAGACATAGTTAGGAGTAAACGTTTCCTAATATCTGACAGTTACAGTGTACTGCTAAATTGTAATCTTATTTGATAAGGCATAAGCTTGTTTCAGCAGTTAATCTGAGCGTTTCATGGATCTAAATACTTATCATGAACACTTTGTTAAACTCAAACACTTTTATTGTTGAATTCATATGTTTGGATCTTGAAAGTTGTTAACACATATATGAGTTTTCTTAATTTATAGAATTATTATTAGGAACCTAGATATATTGGAAAATATACTAAACAATATTAGAATTGTTTTCTAGTTTTAGTTGATCTTAAAGAATGTGAACTATGTTGCTAAGAACTAGGAAATATGGAGTTATATAATGGCTTTGGTCGTTTTTGGTTTTTATTTTGTTTTTTTTAAATCAATGGATTAAAAATCCATCTACACAGACAGGTCATCAGTAGGATTAATGTGGTGGAATGTCCTTCTGGCAAGAAATCAACAGCTGGGTGAACAAAGACAGGTCCTTTGGTAGCTCAATGTCATCACAAAGATGCTGAGATATGCAGATGTTGCTAGCATTATGGAATTGTGTGTTTTTCTATCCCAACTGCCATGTATATTCTCAACTTACTGGGGGTTAGCATAGAGAAAATTGCTTAGCCACTACAGTTTTTATAAAGCAGGAGTGGGAAGTATTAAAAAAAGGTTGTGAATTTCCGATGTAATAGAATAAGGAGGTAGAATGATAAATGCAAAGGCAATTTTTTATTTCTGACAGTGATAAATCACACATTGAGTAAGTTCTGTCCAGAATTACTGCCTTGCCTGAACCAGTGACCTATTCACTGTCTACCTATAGGAATAAAGATCACTTTCTATTGCTTCTTCTTCTTCTCTCAGGTTATCTTTCTGAAAGTTGTAAACTCAATACAACCACTCATGGGCTATTGAGTTCCCTTATTCTTCCCAAGTCTAGGTCATTCTACAACTGGTCCAAGAAGTGGTTGGAAGCATCAGTGGAACTCATTCAGACGGCCTTTTGATTACAGTTGGCCCGGGTCTCTAAAGGCTGTGCTCACAGTCTGCAATGAGCCCACAAGCCAAAGGTTCTCTATCAGCAACCAGAGCTCTGCAGCAACGTCTTCAATATACCACAAGCCTCCCCAAATTTACTGTCAAAAAGGGGAGGGGGATAAGAAGCAGGCAAGGGAAAGGAAAGACGGCTCTTCTCACATGTCAGTATATTTTATGTGACATCAAGCTCTTGAGCACTAGGAGTCAAAAACCTCAGGTTTTTGATGGAAACCACAATGACAGCATCACTACAGTAACGACATTGCCTAAGGCACTGAAGCATCTGCCTTTCATTCTTGTTCACCACCCTCCCCCAAGAATGGAATCACTATTTAACCAAACTCACTTTTCCAGTTTTCAGAGTCGGAAAAAAAAAAGAAAGAAAAAAAAAAGAAACAAACAAACAAAAAAAACCTCTTATTGTGGGAGGAAGGGGAAATTCGAGAGCAGGGCTCATTCTTGCACTCATCTGGTATCGACAACTTTTAAGCACACTGAGCGAGGAGGGGTACTTTTCAAGGAACATATAGAGAGCTTGTCTTTTTTTTTTTTTTTTTTTTTTTGCCTACTATGTAGAAACTTCAGCACAATTTTAAATATGGTGGAGAAAAGAGCAAGTGGCATTTCAGAAGAGAGGCACTATTGCAGAGCGGTTGGTTTGGTCTCTAATTTTACCTCCGGCATTTAACGGCTGGCTGTGTGTGCTCTTGGGTACGTCACCTAACTTACTCTATACAATTAAAAAAATGGAATCAGACTCATTGAAGGACTTCATTACGTGAATATATAAAGTTTGAAGTTTTATTTCTGATAGCTATTATTAATCACAGGAGATCAGGAAGAAGCATCGCGCTATAGCAAGGGTTCAACAAAAGTAATGTCATTGGAAATGCATGTTGAGTGAGTTATCATTAATTAGCCAGGCATTTCTTCCCTGAAGTATGCATATCCTTGCTGAGTATACGGAATAGGGGCTTAGTCAAATCAGATCAGACCATGTAATTCAGGTCCTCTGAATTTCGCTGCCTGTCATTTCCAATCACGCTTCATGGTAGCTGTTGTGAGAAGAGCCTCCTCCTTAGGCTGTGTACAACTCAGAATACTGAGCCACCAGACCCTCCCACCTTGTTCACGTAGCCTGACACTGCCTTAGAGACAGATTACTTGATACTCGTTGAGCTGTTGCCCTGGATTTAATGTTAACACAAAACACAAGAATGTTTTTTTTCCTCCGTCAACTAAATTTATGTGCTCTGTCCCTTTGCCTCATAATGTTTTAAAAAAATGGGAGAGTGTAGCTAAGAAAAGGAGATCAGACTAAATTTAAACCCTAATCATGGTCTCCGCATAGTCTACTCCTGTGTCTACTGTTAGCTTTTATATTTGTTCTCTGATGCAAGAATATAATTTTTCTCCTTTCTTTCCATCTTTGAAAGAATTATGGAAACAAAGACTCATTCACTTCTCTGTGCTACAAACTCCCTTCACATGTGGCCTGCACAGTGCCCAGACTGCTGACAGCCTCTGTGTACAGACCCTGGTGTGTTTATTTTGCCATTCTCTCAAGGGCCAAGAGAAACAGCAGGGGGATTACTACATTTCTCCCTCCCCACTCTCCCACGCCCAAAAGGCAGCTCTAAATTTTTCATAATAACATCTACATCAGCTGTAAGACAATTTTTTTAACAAGATTTTTTTCGACTTTCTTCCGGGTGTAACATTCCTATTTTGAGATCTGGGATTTGTAGGATCCTTCTCTTACCTTATCACTCTTCAAGAGCAGGAAGTCCCCCCACAACCCCCCCTCCCCTCTCAAGTTGGAACAGAAATCCATTGACTGTGCTATATTTATTACTAGTCCTTAATGTGTTTTAAATGTTAATGAAATGGGAAATGCCCTCAGCCATCTCTAAATCTAGTATTTCAGACTAGTTTCTCAGAATTGGCAGAATTTGCCAGCTTTGCAAGACAACATGGCCAAATTTGGAAAGACCTAGGACCTCGAATTATTGATTCCTTCAACAGCAAATGTATGCAGTTCCCATTGCTTATAAATAAGCTTCAAATGAGAAAGCCAAGGGGTTCAAAAAGGTGGGAGCCAAGAAATGCATGTGACTGAGTTGGGAATCAAAATACACATGGCTAAATCCCTTGTCCAGAGTTTAGCTCAATGACCACAGAGCTTATACAGTACTTATATACAGTACTGTATTCAATGAAGATTTTTTTAAAAATTTTATTTGTTAATTTGTTTTAGCCAAAACAACCATTCACTGATAATCCTAGCAATTAAAAGCAAAAGGTTTTTTTTTTTTTTTTCCTCTCCATTGTGAAGGACAGGTTATAATTTCTCCTCACAATTCATTTCTTTATTCTTTAATCAACCTGTTTTATATATCTAAAGCAATAAAACTACCATTACTTTGGGAACAGCATTTTGCATTTTAATAAGCTTTCTTTTAACATATTGGTTAGGCAGTGTTATAAATAGACCTCTTATTCCTGGGGGAGGTGGATCAACCATGACTGCCTGAGAAAACTAGAAAGTAATAGTACAGATAACATTTAAACAGGAGCCTGTGGCAAAGTATATACATCGGTTTCTGCAACAATTCTACGTTTACAAGTAAGAGTAGGAAAGCAGGACCAAAGGAAAGCTGGAAAACACAGGATTCCTGAGATAACATCTGTCATGATTCTATGTGTAGGGCTGATATAATCTGGAGGAATCCCATACTCTAATTGTCTTCTAGGCTGTGAAGTTTCCATTATACAGTGTATATTTATGGTCCTCATTCTGACATTCCTTGATAGTAACGAAAGGAACAGCTTTTCCTTTTTTTAAATGTTTGTTTGTTTGTTTGTTTGTTTGTTTGTTTGTTTGTTTTGAGAGAGAGAGAGAGAAAGAGAGAGCAAGCCGGGGAGGGGCAGAGAGAAAGGCGACAGGAATTCCAAGTGGGCTCTGTGCTGTAAGCACAGAGGCTCAAACTCAGGAACCAACTGTGAGATCATGACCTGAGCAGAAACCAAGAGTCTGACGCTTAACCGACTGAGCCACCCAGGGACCCCAGGAACAGCTTTTCTATAAGGAAATTAGCATTCAAAGACCCTCCTGCAGATGATTCAAAGAAACTTGGTACCTCGTGGAAGATGGTTTAATGACCACTAACTCTACATAATTTTTTCTTCTCTTGGAAAGCATAAAACATAGGAACCAGCTCAGACAAAGGCAACTGAGAGAAGGTAAATTGCCACTTACGACCCTTAGTTCTTGAGATAAGGTCAAAAATATGAAGGAAATGCCTTGAGGCTCAGGAGAGCCAAGTGAAGCTCAATTACTGACTGTAACAGAAATGCAAGATCATGTTCTGTTAAAGCAATTCAAAAGATCAGTGACAGCTTCAGTGAGGAAGTGGCCAAGCTTCATTGTCTATTTCTGTATTGTTATGTGCCAGAATCACCTGCTCTTGTAGAAACACTGACTTTCACAGGACAGAGTAGGAGGTGTGCTGAAAGGACTGAGTGCCTAGAGTACGTAGACAAAAATGTTTGGCAAAAACCTGCTCCAACTATTTGATAATGAGACAATGAAGATGCTGGGTGGCAAAACAGTGATATAAAAGTGATGGCTGGTACAAAAAAGAAAGAAAAGAGTAGATCCCAGCTAAAGGTTGAAGAGTAGAAATATCAGAATACTCAAAACGCTAAATTATGGACCGTGTGCCATAAAGACTAAATTGGGTAAACAAACTACAGCCCACAGGACAAACGCAGCCACTGCCTGTTTTGTAAATAAAGTTGTACTGGAATGCAGCCATGCCCATTTGCTTCTGTGTTGTCCAAGGCTTCATTCACACTACAGCAGCAGAGCTGGATAGTTCTGAGATACCTTATAGCCTGCAAAGCCTAATATGTTTGCTATGTAACCTTACAGAAAAATGTGCTGACCCCTGGACTAAACTGAAAGGGATAAATGGCTAAGGTTGCCAAAGAAAGTAATCAGTTACTCCATCTAGAACCACAAGACAAAAAGGAAAAACACTATGACTTTTTTTTCCTCAATATTTATTTACTTTTTGGGAGAGTGCAAGTGGGGGAGGCGTAGAGAGAGGGGGACAGAGAATCTGAAACAGACAGGCTGACAGCAGTTAGCCCAATATGGAGCTCGAACTCATGAACCCATGAGATCATGACCTGAGCCAAAGTTGGACACTCAGCCGAGCCCAGGGGCCCCAGAAAATCACCATGTCTAATAAGCAGAATACACAGACTAGAACCATTAGATAGGGAAGAAGATCCCCACTAATAATCCCTCCAAGATTACCAGGCTATACTCTCGAAAGTTTGAATAAAGACATTTCAAGATGGGAAAGAAAAGGTTTTCCCAGGAAGTCGTACAGTACAATATATAGTTCATTCGTAAACATTTGCTGAGCCCCTACTGCCTGCCAGGCCCTGGGCTGGGTAGGCATGAGGGATCTGAATGATGATAACAAATTTCTGATCCAACAGAGCTGGGAAATAGTTGCAGAGTGGATTAAAATGGAACATAAACCTGGCCAGGCCACTTCTCCAAACTTTTACATATTAATGCAAAGAGTAACCCTCCTTATTCTGACACAAGACTTTCTTCTTGCCACTGTCAGAAATATAGTCTTGGCTCGACTAGGCTTTCACAATGAGAGGCATCACTTGAGCATGAAATCTAGCTCTTCCTTTCTGGAAATTTATAGTCAGTAAGTGCCAAGAGATGATCCTACACAGAATAAGTTTCAAATGGATGCTTTTTTTAATCAGTTGACTTTTCAACTGAACTCATTAATTTCATTCCTGTCCTTATATGACAGCTCTCTAGCCACTCTTTGGTTCTATGAGAAGTATCTGTTGCCTTGTATTTTCTTAGCCTTTTAATAGAGAGAGAAATAATGAAAGGTTGGAAGACGGAGGATGGAGAGGGAAGGGAAGGATAAGCCTTCATGATATTGGTAAACTCACTGTTAGGTTGAAAATTGCTTTTTAAACAGTAGGCTACCTTTGATATTCCATGCACTGGAGCTATCTTATTGTTTTATTTTAACTGCAATTCAGCTATAACAAATAGAGAAGTTCTTCAATGGATCTTTGTCATTCTCTCACCCATGTGGGAAATATCAACTCATACTGCTACTAGAATAATTTTCCCCTCAAGTTCATTCACTGCTTTTCATTCACTACCTTCCTGAAAACATATGATGGATCTGTGATGCTTATTCAATTAAATTTCAAAATCTTAGCCTGACATATCATAACCTGCACTAATTGGCCCCCTCCTGTTCCACTGATTCCATCTCACACATGGACTCCTGTGCTTTGCTCAAGGCAACAGCCAGCCATACCGGGGGTAAGGAGGTTCAGCTCTACCTCTTGACCTTTGCATTGTCCTACGCACTTTCCAGCTTCTCTCCAAAGGACCATTGTGCATTCCTACAGAACTTAATACTAACTACTTTCAAAAACTTTGCCGTATTCTGCAGTTGTTCCACTTTCTCTCTCATTCTGTGTGTGTGTGTGTGTGTGTGTGTGTGTGTGTGTGTGTGTGTGTAATATAGATAGATATAGATATATATAGATGATATAGATATAGATATAGATATAGATATAGATATAGATATAGATATAGATATAGATATAGATGATAGATAGATAATTATCTTACTCTCCGAAAATAAATTATAATATCTAAAGAACAAGATCCCTAACATCCATAATCCCCCACCCCTCACAGTGGCACACAAATTGCAGCCTGACTGACAGACAGACAGGATAGACCATGTTGTATCATTTATCTTTCCCACTTCCCCCTAGTATATTTTTCCATCTACTTCTCATGGTTTTATCTATTTAATGTTTTGTTGTGCTCTCTTGAGGTCCTAACATTGCTGAAAATGAAACATGGATATGAAATCATTATAATAGGGGCACTTAGGCATTTTGCTGCAGGATTTTTGATTTAAACAATTTTTTTGTGCTGGTATGTGCTTTTTTGTCTCATCATCCATCATGTTTGAAAGTAAGCCATTGCCTCTGCCTTTTACTGATTTGCACAAGAGCCTCGTAAGATATTCTCAGCCTGATAGAGATATTCAGGGTCTTGAAATAAATAGGTTCCATCAATACTGGTGATTGTGGACTAATTCAGATGTGTTTTCCTGCAAAATATAGAGGGCTTTGTTTGAACCTCATGTCAGATTATCCACGTTAGTGTTGATCTGCAGCAGAGACGGGCACTGGCTTCTCAAAATATCTTTTAGCTATTACCTATAAATGCTTGAAAGAATTCACAAATGCAGATACCTTGTTATGCATGCTGCTTCCCGAAACCGCCTCTGAGACACCAGATGGCACAGCAAGAGCTGTACAAGTGACAGATGATAAAGTGTATCAAGCCACATAAATTAACCTCATCATGGCCACAGTATCAGATGCCACAGGGAAAAGCAGGAGGACCGAGGAGCAACCGCACTATATTACCCACAGGGATGAATTTACAATCCATCTGGGGTCTCTCATGTGAGGATACGGGAACCCCAGATGGCCTGTGATTTTTGAACATTTGTGTATGCAGGGGTTGTTTAATCTTTCTGGAAATTAACTGACACTTTGGTCAGGAAGGATGCCTTAGCCAGCACCAAAGCCATGTTTCATTCGGCTCGGGCAACCTCTGAATATCCTTAGAGGAAATACCCCCCGGCTTGCTATGCCAGTGCACCATGACGGCTCCCAGGCCAAGAGAGTGAGTAAGGGGCCTGTCTCCTGGATGCGCTTCAACCCAGAGCTAATGAGGCCGTACTGTGTGTGGTGTTACTAAGCTTCCTAAAGACACCAAGGGACATCACAGGGGACAGAACAACTGGCCACCACTGAGTTATAAGAGTATTAAAACATTCATAATCAAGTAGAAAATGCAGAAATAATCACTGAAGGATATATTTCCCAAGCATGTGAACTGGGATTTAGGTCTATACTGGCACCACTACTTCTGGAAGGTAAACTGCTTTCCACTGAGCCGTTCTAGAAAGAAGCAACTGCTACAAAACCCTGCTTAAAGCAGGAATATAGAACAGTTCTTAAAAATGGACTAGCTGGATGGCAAAAAAGGAAAAATGGACAAAATAAGGAAGGTAAATTTTTTTGGTGTTTTTTTTTAAAGTTTATTCATTTTGAGTGTGAGAGTGAGAGACAGAGAGAGAGAGAGAGAGAGAGCATCAGGGAGGGGCAGAGGGAGAGGGGCAGAGAGAGAATTGCAAGCAGGCTCTGCCCTGTGGCCTGACGTGGAGCTCAAACTCAGGAAACTGTGAGATCATGACCTGAGCCAAGACCAAGAGTCTGTTGCTCAACCAACTAAGCCACTGGGGCTCCCTGACAGGTAAAATGTTAATAAAAGCCAGTGCATATATAGGCTGGAAGGAACATAAAACACATTATATCGAATAAGTGATGTCCAAACAGTCTGCATCTGGAAGGATGCCTGTCAGGGGAAAGCAACAATTCATACCCTGGCAGGCTAACATGAGTACGGCTGGCGTTGGTCTTTAGAAACTAAGTACCAGAATAATCCCTGGAACCATAGAGAGCCAGACCCAGCAGATTGCATTATCAGAGTGAGCAGCGTGGTAGGGAAAAGTGGGATTATATAAAACCACTGATACTAGAAGGAAGGAGTCTGAGAGTATAGCTCCATGAATGGGGAACACAGTAGGGCTACAGTCTGGCACTGAGGCAGGAGCCCAATAGCCAGAGGTCAGGACTTCCAAGGAACCTGTTAACTTCAGGCCACAGTTGGTCTTGGGACCTTGGGCCTGGGCCGAGCCTACAAATAAGAATTCAAGTCACCTTCTCTGAAAAAGCCTCCTTTACCACCAGCATTCACTTTGAATTCTCTTGCTTCCCCTTATAGAAATCGGTCCTTACCCTTATCTGTCATTGTTAATTGTCTCTATCTTTGTCTTACTTCTCCAACAACTGTGACTTCTTGAAGGCAGGAGCTAGTATTTGTATTCTAAGTGTCTGGCACATAGTAAACACTTAAGAAATAAATTGTTACCTCAACAAATGATCAAGGATTAATGCAAATGCCCCAAACCAGGATTACACCACCATTACACCGTCACACCTGTGAGGCCAGAGAACCATCTGGAGCCATCACCTACAACAGGACTCCGCATGTCACGGCTGCATCTGGCCCACTGCCTTGTTTATAAAATAAGTTTTATGGAAACACAGCTATACTCACTTGTTTACCTATTTTGACGAATCACCACAGAGTTGAGTAGCTGACCCACAAAGCCTAAGATATTTTCTATGTGGCCTTTTAATGAAGGAGTTTTCTGACTCCTCACCTATGGAACTTGTGAAAATGCCACTGCCTGGGCCCCTTCTGAGATCCTGATTCAGGAGTGGGGTGCAGACATGAGTGTGTGTGTGCAGGATTTTCTGGGGGATGCATTTTTTAAAGCTCCACAAAAAAATTCTGACGTACAAAATTCACACAAGAGAAACACCCAATGCCAGCCTAGAACTACTTTGAGTAAAAATTGGAAGTTTAAATAAAGTAGTATCATTCTGGGGGCCTTAAAAGGTCCTTTCTGGGGCGCCTGGGTGGCGCAGTCGGTTAGGCGTCCGACTTCAGCCAGGTCACGATCTCGCGGTCCGTGAGTTCGAGCCCCGCGTCGGGCTCTGGGCTGATGGCTCAGAGCCTGGAGCCTGCTTCCGATTCTGTGTCTCCCTCTCTCTCTGCCCCTCCCCCGTTCATGCTCTGTCTCTCTCTCTGTCCCAAAAATAAATAAACGTTGAAAAAAAAAAAATTTAAAAAAAAAAAAAAAAAAAAGGTCCTTTCTGCACTCATATAATATCCTAGTGACCTAGCCACAGGACTGGCCTTCCAACAAGAATTATTCCATGATGAAATGCAGATGTTTTATTTCTTGGGGGACGTTGTATGTGAAATCATTCATACTTAGTGGAAAACACTTTTTCAAAAAAATAAGTTTTAGTCACTTCATAGGGCCAAGGGAAACTTTTAAGATATAAGTGATTATAGGAAGTGGATCCAGAAAGAAATCGAGCACGAGGTGCTGCTGGAGGGCTCCTTAGCCCCTAGGAACTATATAGAGGTCCGGCGGCAGAGGGAGTAGAGAAAGGGAAAGCGAATGGAAAGACAGAATTTTCCAACAGCACAAATAGCCCAGGGCCATCTTAGGATTTTAAGAAGTTGTCAGATCCCTTGTTACTGATTTGTGGCTGTTGTTACTCTATTCCATGAAAAGGTCTCTTTGCGTCTACCCCCAAAGCTTATGTCAAATCTATTCTCTTCTCTCCACCTACATTGCCACATCTCTACCTGTCACCTACTTGGGTTCCAAGACATCATCTCTCTGATGGGTGCAAAGCGTTGTGTTGCCGTGACAGACCTACTCTCAGATACACTAGCCTCCTGTCTATTCTCCCTGCTTCCACCCTTTCTACTTTCAATCCACTTCCCACCCTGGGTAGCTTTTTCTAAACATAATCCATGTTTCTCTTCTACTTAAAACCTTCCCTTGACTTCCCAAGTATGCTTAGAATGAAATCCAAACTCTTCATCCTAGCTCTATGAGGTTGGGTACTGCCTGAGGTCACATAGCAAATTTGAGATGGAGCTTGATTTAGATATTAAACAACCAACTGTTTTCTGGTATGGGACCAAGAAACTTTGCTCAGCCTGCCAGAAATTTTCTGATTGTTCTTGGCACCCACACCCACAACCACATTTTTTCTCCTTTTGCCATGCCTATCCTTGACCCAACCCTGGCTTCTGCCTCAAGTCCTCTCCAATGTGCTTGACCAACTAGAGTGAACTAGTCCATGCCTGGTCATGGTGTCAGAGATAAGAGGGAAGTGGATTAAGTGGAAAACATAACAAGAAATAAATATATCTTCATGATAGTAACAGCCAAAGTCAATTGTCCGGGGTATAAAACTGCCAGATACACAGTGATATAGGCATGATTGTTATTGAGATATAAAAGACAAATCTTGGTATGTATATACTTCTGTTATTTTCTTCTTATCTATATATACATATCCATGTAATAGCAAATCTTGAATATTCACCCATGTCAATTAGACAGCCAAGATTTGGCTCACATAGCTATGCAAATCTGGCCGCAATGAATGAGCCTCCCAAAGTTTGACATGAGAGAGGGCAGTCATCTGTCACATGACCCAGCACAAGCACTCTAACTAGAAGGAGAAGTGTACAAGGGACAAATCTTTCTAATCAGATCTTTCCTTGGAAAATTAGGATATAAGCAAAGAGAGACATTCACATGGAAGAGGAAGACCAGAGCCGAAATACTCTTAAATAGAAGGAGGTATGCATGAGCCATAAGAGAGTGAGAGGCAGAGGAAGATATCAGGCACAGAAATACCAGACTCTGAGAGTTGCTGAGGGATTCAGAACAATGTGCCGGTTCTTCAAGAGGCTTTTTTGTTACAAGCCTTTGCACACTTCCTTACCTCCTGTACAATACACAAACATTGCCTAGCTGACTGGAAGTCATGTGATGGTATGTCTGTTCCCTGAACGATCTCACCTGAGATAGAATTTCCCAGCATCCCCTCATTCATTTCTTAGAATTTCACATAAATTTTCTGTAGGAAGTCTGACATGTTTCATAGGTACCTCCTTCTCTCTGTTTACTTGATGAGAAAAATGGGTCAGAAAATAAGTAAATTTTTTAAGCATAAATAAATCATAAGCAAACAAAACCATCCAAGTCCATACCAATTATATTTTTCAGTGTCTCTAATGTTTACCACAGTATTTTCATGTATCTTAAGTTAAGAAGTCCTTTGTAGATTCTACTATTAATAAACACAAGTCTCCACAATGAAACAGGATAGATTAAGATTTCAAACTTAAAATTAGCTTCCAGGTCACTTACTGTATACTTTTACGTCCCACCATCTAAAGAGCAAGTTGGGTCACTCTCTGTGTCATAATAAAATACCACAGACTGGGGGCTTAAACAACAGACATGTATTTTCTCAAATTCTTGAGGCTGAAAACTCAAGATTAAGTTGTCATCAGGGTTGGAGTCCAGTGAGAGCTCTCCCCTTGGGTTGCAGATGGCTGCCTTCTCCCTATGTGCTCAAAAAACCTCTTCTCTGTGCATGTGCAGGGAGAGCTCTCTTGTGTCTCTTCTCCCCCTCCTCCTCCTCCTCCTCTGCCTCCTCCTCCTCCTCCTCTACCTCCTTCTATTCCTCTATACCTCCTTCTCCTCCTCTGTTTCCTCCTACTCCTCTTTTTCCTCCTTCTCCTCCTCCTCCTCTTCTTCTTCTTAAGAGTGCGTGAGCAGGGTATGGGCAGAGGGAGAGAGAGAATCTTAAGCTGGCCCCATGCCCAGCACAACCATGAGATCCTGAATTGAGCTGAAATCAAGAGTCAGACACTTACCCAACTGAGCCTCTCAGGTGCCCCAAAATGTCTCTTCTTCTAAGGACACTAGTCCTATGGGATTAGGGCCCCATCCTTATGACCTCATTTAACCTTAAATACTTCCTTATTGGTCCCATCTCCAAATACATAAACATGGAACTTGGGACTTCCACAGATGAATTTAGGGGGACACATATGCAGTCCATTACACCCACTGTGCAAATGGGAGGGCAATATCTTTTTCTAAGATCCTTTATATCATATACCTTTTTATGAAAACAGCAACAATTTTTCTAAGAAGACAGGATATTGGAGTGATTTTTCAGTGAGTACTCCATTATTAATATTTCAAAAGATAAGCAATTTATATAAACCAGAGCTCCACTGCTTTCAAAATAGATTTCCACCCTGAGATCACCTTAGCATCAGTACAGTGAAGATTCTTCTCTCAGAGATAACCTTGGACTGGCATGACTGCTCTAAAAATAAGAGAATTGGAGGCTGTGCTTTCATCAGACCTTTCCTGAGAACTCCTAAGCTTCCTGCTCCTGCCTTCACTCAGCTGGACATTTTGCTCAATGCCAAGCTTATGTCAGGAGTTTTTATGTAAATTCTGGAATTTTCATCACAGATTTTATGTGCTAAGGCTCATTTTGGCTGGTGCCTATAGTTCTTCATGCTCATAGAGAAAATCTTGGATGCCTATTCTCTCAAACAGAGAAAGACAAAATGCTTTCCATTTCTTTCAGAATAGAACAGGATTGTTCCATTCATTTCCAAGTGTTTCTCTCCTTTGCAGTTTGGGTAAGGCACATTTATCTTATTTCCTTGATGTTTCTCATTTTCTTTTCAAGTTCAAAATATAGGCATATAAGAGCCATGGGAAATTTAGGTATTTTATTTGATGTAAAATCATAGTGTAAGTAACCTCCAACTTTTTCACAGGAGACAACTGAAAATAACCATTATGTGAATCTCTAGTAAAAAACCTTAAGCCTGTCACCTGAACACAGGCCTTTCCCATACACCTGTCCCATATACAGTTTTCTAACAAATGATCACATACCATAAATCAAACTTTAACCTTTGCCATTTATGCTGTTTCTCATTTTCTCTCCTATTCTGTCTGATTTGAAGTTCGTCTGTCCACAAACCCTACTACTTTTGTAAAAATGCAGTTTCCCAATAGAGCCTCCTACTTCTTATTTATCAAAAATGTATGGAATCTTCTGGGAGATTTTGCCATTCTCTGAGATTATGAGAAATCCATCAGTCGGGTTTCTGTCAATCAAAATAAAGAGCAACAGTTTTTTTTTTATGGTTTCAAAGGACTTTCATGTTTATCAACATGTAATTCTCACAGCAACATAGTAAGATAGATATAATTATGCCTTTATACCTTCAAAGAAAACAAGAAGCAGATTTGGGCCAGTTGACTTTTCCAAAGTATCACAGCCACTAAGGGCCAAAATCCAGATGATGGCCAGCTTTCTTTACCAGAGTCATAGCTCTCCTCATTAAGTTATAGCTGTTACCATTTACAATTCAAAAGGAAAAACAAAATCATTAATTTTCTTGGAAAACTGATAAAATAATTATTCAACAATATGCCTAGACAATTTACAAACATTTATTCTTCTGGTACCACTTTTAGGGAAAAGTATCACAAATATGCCTCTTCCTCTACTCAGGCCCTTTCACTCACAAGTACCAGAAACAACCTCAAGTTACCTCCAGGGGCAGCAGCCTATTTTCAAGGATATTCACACAGAGATAAAGCTGAACTTCAGGTCTCAGAAAAAGTAAGAACCAGAGTGTGTTTCTATAGCTATTGGGACCGTAGCCACAGGGGCCAGCCCTGCCTCCCCCTTGACACAGCTGCTCTCCTTCTTCTGTAGTCCCTGTGTGTCTTACATCTCACATGTTTGGCTAACTCATAATTTTGCCTTCCTTATTTACTTGTGTGTGCGTATTACCAAGGGTAAAAGACTGCATAATGGTCCCCCAGGATGCTTACATCCTAATCCCAGGAACCTACAAACATTACTTTATATGGCAGAAGAGACCTCCAGATGTGATTAGGTTGCAGACTTGGCAATGGGTAAATTGTCTTAGATTACTCAAGTGGGCCCCACGTAATAATAGAGATCTTTATAAGAGAAAGGAGATCAGAGAGACAGAAGATGTCCTTACAATGGAAACAGAGATTTGAAGACACTGGCTCAAAGATAGGACAATGAACCAAGGAATGCCAGGTATGGAGCTCTAGAATCTGGGAAAAGCAAGGGAACCGCTTCTCCTCTAGAGCTTCCAAAGGCAACACATTCCTGTGGGCACTTGATTGTAGCTCAGTGAAACTCATTTTGGACTTCTGACCTCCAGAGTGAGTGAGAATAAATTTGTGTTGTTTTAAGCCACTAAATGTGTTGCAGTTTGTTACAGCAACAATAGGGAACTAATCCTCAGGGTAGTTTCATCTGCGCATCTTTATAAAAGATAGTTTAGCCTAAGCTTCTACTGCTGCTGGGCTTTTAGCCTGGGTATTCCTTGGTTTAAATTCACAAGGTTTGCTTTGTTTTGTTTTGTTTTGTTTTGTTTTGTTTTGTTTTGTTTTGTTTTGTTTCGTTTCGTTTTGTTTCGTTTCGTTTCGTTTCGTTTTGTTTCGTTTCGTTTCGTTTCGTTTTGTTTTACAACTAATTTGGTTTATTGTGTACATGCGTGCACAAGGTAACATCACAAGTGGCTATCCAGCCTAAGCATTGGCTGGGCTTGGGTGGAATGATCATGCATATCCCTCAGCTGTGGCTGAGAGGCTGAGGCCATGTGATATAAAAACATAGCAACCTGACTAGTTCCCTTTCATCAGGAGCTGGGGATGGAGCAAGTCCAAAGGGCTGAGGCAGAGCAGAGCATTTCCACTGTAACGCAATTCTCCTTTAAAATAGTAACTTGTTGGGGCGCCCGGGTGGCTCAGTTGGTTAAGCATCTGACTTCGGCTCAGGTTATGATCTCATCATTCACGAGTTCGAGCTCCACGTCAGGCTCTGTGCTCACAGCTTAGAGCCCGGAGCCTTGTGTGTGTGTCTCTCTCTCTGCCCCTCCCCTTCTTGTACTCTGTCTCTCTCTCAAAAATAAATAAAACATTTTAAAAAAATTTTTTAAGAAAAAATAAATAAATAAAATAGTAACTTGTTAGCTTTGTGCCTCCAACATAGATGTGTCTAATTGATTACCCTTCATTTAATTTGAAAAGAACAGTGTTCACTGAGATAAGATCTCAGGAAGAGACAGATTGGTGTTTAATCTACAACCCCTTCCTTCCCTTGAACAAAGTCTGAAAGCCAAGGGTTCCTAAGAGCTCACATGTCCAGAATAGCCCTGCAGCTCATAGATGTAGTGGTGAGGCAGCCTCATCTCTGAGAGCAAGCTGCAGGTTTCAGTGCCCAAATGGTTGGCTTGTTTCTCAAATAAAATTGAAGTAGAAGTCTGTCTTCCAGTCTCAATGCCCTTAGGAAGCATAAAATACTGAAATCACCTAAAACACAGCCCCCTCCAGGGAAGTTAAGCCACATCTGGGCTCATTGATTCACTTCTCAAGGGAGAGAGTTGATTTGTTTCAGGAGTACGTAATTATTGTTTTTATTTTTAATTTTTCAAAATATTTAGAGTGGAAGAAAAATGTCCTTGAGAGGTCATAAAGGAGACATTTTTCTAAACCTAAAAGCCAGGCTGTCAGTTTCTTCCCTGCTTCCCTTTTTCTCATTCAACGATACACTAATAAATTCCTTTTGTGGAAATATTTAAGATCATGCAATTAATCAATCTCTATGGTGAGAAATTAGAATGTGTTGATTGTAGAGGTCTGTGTATCTTATCTTTTAAAACAATTATTCCTTCTATTACTTCTATTTGAATAACAAAGTTGGTATGACCGAATGATCACCATTTGCTCATTTATTAGTCTTTATGTTCTTTAAGAGAACTCCCTAAAGGATAGGATAGCAAATAAATTAACTTATTGGAAAAGATGTGTGCCTGCTAAACTCTTTTACCATGATTTTAAATAAATGTATATTAAAATTACATCTACATCAATTTCCAGTGGGACAATCAAGTGAACATTAAATCAGATAATTTAGAAACACAGATTTCTGGAAAATGCCAAATCAAGCCAAAATATCAAGAATATATTTATATATATTATGTATAAAATGTATCTAAATACACATGTTTAGTATATTTACATGTATTGTGTTGTATATATTTCTATATAAAAGTATACATTAGACCCTTGAACAGTGGAAAGGTTAAGGATACCAACACCTAGAGGGGCGCCTGGGTGGCTCAGTCGATTAAGCGTCTGACTTCGACTCAGGTCATGATCTCATGGTTCGTGGATTTGGGTCCCTTCTTGGGCTCTGTGCTGACAGCTCAGAGCCTGGAGCCTGCTTCTGTGTCTCCCTCTCTCTCTGTCCGTTTCCCACTCTTGCTCTGTCTTTCCATCTCTTAAAAATAAATAAACATTAAAAAAAAAGGATACCAACACCTCATGCACTCAAAATTCCACATATAATTTTGACTCCTCCAACATTAACTTCTAATAACTTCTGTTGATTGGAAGCCTGACCAATAACATAAACAGCTAACACATACTTTGTATGTTACATGTATTATATACTATATTCTTACAATAAAGTGAGCTCAAGAAAAGAAAATGTTATTAATGAAATCCTAAGGAACAGAAAATACCTTTACGATACTGTACTATATTTATCAAAAAAATCCACTTTCAAGTGAACCCATGTAGCTCAAACCCATGTTGTTCAAGGGTCAACTGTACTTCTCTACAATATTATCTGTAAAATAATCTTTCATTTAGATTAAATCAACTGAATATTTGGTGTATTATGGTAATATTGTAGGATAGTGAACAGAAATCAAAGATCATTCACGAATTGCAACTTTTTAAATCCTTTCAAATTTTTCCTTCAAAAAAGTTGTTTCGTTTTCTTGGGTTTGTTTTGCTTTGTTTACCATAGCTTCTTGCTAATAACCATTTAAGCTTTAGATCTCATCACTTCTCCCTATGACCTCTGATCAGTGTTGACTAATGAGGCTTAGAAGTATAAAAACCCTAAATGAGGGCTTTTGGAAGGAAAAGATACAATGGACTGGAATAGTCAATTCTTAGATAAAAGAGGGGATGAAGAGAGAACTACTAACATTTGATGGTATATTCTTCTCTCTCATATTTTTGAAAAATAGTGTGAGTACATAAATTGAAATAATGTTTTCTTTTTTACTTGTAAAGTGACCAAATGGTTCTTTTTTCTGACTTCTTAAAGATTTATCTTACTTCTCTACTCTTCCTGTTAACCTTGATTTATATTCTCTGAATACACAGTAGCTAGTCTGAGATGACCCAGAAACATGATGTCAGCCAAAAGAAACCAAAAATCTGCATACTGAGAATGAATTGTCCCCATAGTCACAGGATAGATATGACAGCCCAACTCATTTGGACCATATTTCATCTTCCTCAATGACATGCCTACAGATACATACTTATACATACATCTTATTTAGAGCAGTGATGAACATCACAAGTTGTCATAAAATAAAAATACATAGCTCACCTAAGCCATCACCTCCATTTCAGCTAATAATTGATTTCTTGTCCCTAAACCAGTTGCTTTTTCTCTTTTACCTATATCCCCTCCAGTGTTTCCTACCTTATCTTTGAATATCTTCACCTGATAAAATTTTATTTATCATTTCTTTTATAAATTATATTATGAAAAAAATACAGTAGGTATATTGAATATTTTTTTCAAAATATGCAACCCACCCAGCTACATGTACACACACACACACACACACACACACACACACACACACACACACCACACACACACACACACACACATACACACACACACAGATTCTCCCCCACACTATACCCCAGGGTTCAATGTCCGTCCACTTGGTGAATCATCATTTAAAGGGTGGCTACTATTAATAATCAAAAAATTGCTGACATCTGAATAAGATTTCTCATTATGCACAGACAATCTTGCAAAAGGAAAGCAGAAGTGGCCTTGGGATGCATAAAATACTATTCAATGACTCCAAAATTAAAAAAAGGTATTCAGTAGAAGAATGACTAGTTCACAAAAGCCATAACATAAAATATGAAGAACAATTATGGAGGTGATGAATTAGAAATACACATGCTGGGGAAGGAGGTTTCTAAACCATCAGTGGAACAGCTACCAAGTAGTGCCAATTTAAAGAAAGAAGACAGAAAATTTGGTATTTTTATTTAAAAATTGTGTTAGCATGTGTCTTATAAAACTGAATAAACCAAATTAATGCATATCAGCATTGGCTTTGTGGCTATGGGAACAGGGGAGAAAAAGTAAATGATATCTTCAAGAGCAAAAGAAAATAAATAATTGAGTTTTTTATAACGTGCTTTAGTGTTTATACATTACAATAATAGACAAAATATAATTCCTTATGTGTTTCTTGGTATCTTATCTCTCTGATCTCTCAAAATTCAAAGGATACTGCTGCAAGTTCACTTAATATCATTTCACTTAACTATCCTTCATACTTCCTCATGTCTACAATGTCTCCTTTAGGTACTAAAAACATTGACTTTTCACCACCAAAAAAATTTCTATGAGAAAAAAAGGTGTGGAACTGCCCTTGCATGACACTTCATTTTATCTCCTACAAAGTACAAATTATCTTCACACAGTAAATGACCAAAGAAAGGCACGTTTATTCCAACTTCTGTATACTGAAAATGTGGTCATCATTAGAAAATGTCACTACAACAGAACAAATGACAATCCTAAAAATACATTAAAGTAGACTATCATCTATATGCCATTTACAGAAATATTTAAATCTCACTGTTTTACATAAATAAGAAGACCAGAGCTTTTATTTCAGCCTCACAATTTACAGTACTTAACAGTTTGTCTTCAGCTTAGAGAACAGCAGTGCTCTTCTTAAAACATGAAGTAGTCTAAGGAAAAGGATCTGAATTTGAAGAAAATCATTGAAGTGTCTCAATCTGGAGACTCAGTGAAGACTGGAGAACAGTCTTCTCCACTAGCCCCTAGGAGGAGAACACTGTCTGGTGGCTACTTTATCTCCCTAGTCTGCTAAATGTCAACCAGGATTGGATCTTCAACATCAAATATTTGGAATACCAGGGATTTTTTATCCCCAGGGAAGATACGAGGGGCTGAGAACTCTTTGCCTTAAAACTCTCTGCTCTGAGGGTACAATACAGTCTTTGGGAGGAACACTCAACTCTCTGGGTGGAGCAGAAGCAGAAGATCTAAAGAAGTGCCATCATCTCACATGTGACCAAATGATATTCTATAGAAATGATGCTGAAACCAGGACAGGTAACATGAAAACAAATAAAAACGGCAAGCTTGACGTGGAGAAGATGAAATGTTTTATACAAATCTAATTTAACTTGTTGCTCATGTTATAATGGTCTACAGATGGGTTCCGGAAAAAATATCAAGCTTTTGGATAGAAGGTGGCTATCACCATGATACCTTGGAAACACCTAGGATGTAAACTGGTTCAAGGGCAGTGTCACCAGGCTTCAACTGTGCAAGCACAACAGTCAAGAAAAAAAGCAAGAAAACTTAAAGTTCCCACTCTTTTCAATAATTGTGACCCCAGAGTTCATTCTTCCACTATGTAATAATGAGACACTTAAAGTTTTACAAGTTTAACAATTAACAGTGGGTTCTCCCTGAATGGCTACTAGACTATTTAAGTTTTAGTTTCCTAAATATCTTTCTTCTTTCCTGAGTCTTTTTTCAACCCTTGAAAAATCATTCACTAATGATTTAGCTACATTTTTTTCTCCACTGTCACCAATTAGTATTGGGAAACTAGGGAATTAAAAAATATATATCAAGAAAGCCCTAGAGGTTAATCATATGTAGTATATACATATGGAAAGAGCTAAGTAAGTGCTAAATAGCAATTCTTCAGCAGTTGGAATGAGTTTTAATTATGAGATAGTTGGATAATTAAATGCTAACAGACAGTGGGAGTAAATTGGCAAGCTTATAAAAAGAGCCAAAACAGCACATGGCTAGACAATGAAGGAAGACCCTTTAACATACAGAAAATAAAAGGGAAAATTCCCATGGGAAGGGTTTTCTCCCAAAGGAAACCAAAAAAAAAAAAAAAAAAAAAAAAAAGAAAAAAGAAAGACAGGAAAGAAAAGGAGACATGTTAAGGAATGTGAATTATCTTTTGCCTGTGTCCCATTTCCCTGACTATGAAATATTTTCTCTTATAAAGAGTACAAGATCGCTTCTCGGCCTTTTGGCTAAGATCAAGTGTAGTATCTGTTCTTATCAGTTTAATATCTGATACGTCCGCTATCCGAGGACAATATATTAAATGGATTTTTGGAATTAGGAGATGGAATAGGAGCTTGCTCCGTCCACTCTACGCATCGACCTGGTATTGCAGTACTTCCAGGAACGGTGCATCAAAAAAAAAAAAAAAAAAAAGAGTACAAGAAAGACCCTGTGAGAACCAATATTGGTAAATTTTATTTTGTAACAAAAAAAAGAAAAGGGAGAACATTTCACAACAGTTTTCTCTCTATCTCTATCTCTATTCAAATATTCCTATTCCTTATGGAATAGAAACCTTAATGATAGAGAGAGTGTTTTCTTTTGGTTGGTTTGAGGTGGTTAAAGTTGTTCTACTTTTTAAATACTCTTTTAGTTTAGATTCAGTTATGATGGGGACATATTTGAAACAGGATCAAGAAAAAAAAAGTCTATTTCCTTCCATAATGAAATTGCTTACATTCATAGCTATAGGTGGACCTCTTAAGGCTAGACAAAGTATGATGAAACTGTTCAAGTGTAACATTGCAAAGGGCCTCACTGGCATGTTTACTCACAGTGCCAAAGCAGCCTCTTTGGGCTAGTAAGTATGACCAAAGCCGATTACCTGAATGAAGCACAGGACAATTATTGATATTCCCCCCAAGTCCCACCTTTACTTTCAAACTTGTATATACATGTTCTCTCTTTCTCTTTTACACACACACACACACACACACACACACACACACACACACAGCACAGCATCTTTATCTCCTGGACCTGGATGCTAGCTAACATGTTAATATGTTAACTAATAAATAAGGCAAAACCAACTTACATATCTTACTAACCCAAATCAGTCTCATATATAATGACACCTAGAAGTAGAAGCAAGCCCCCCAATATCTATTTTCCCACAGTGCCATAACAGAAACAATAATTTCTAGTACTTTTCAGGAGACTAGTAGTCAACAAAATCTACCCTTTTTTTTCTCCCTACAGTTTTGTTTAAGTAGAGCATTGAACACAGCAAAGATTTGTGGGAGAATCCACTGGGATCACGGAATGAAGAGATAAAATCTGTAGTTTTCATTCAGTCAGAGAAATACCTGAAATAATGAGAAAAAGCCATCTATGTACGAACAGAGGAATATGTTGGGATGTTTAGCAGAAATTTTGTAAAATAAAAATTTTTAAAAGAGAGAGGTATAGAAACTACAAAGAACCCAAGAAGAAGGGAGCATATGGAAACTATAATATTGTTTGGGAATGAATTCGGTAAAAAGCTAAACTCAAAGAGAGTATGTCAATTCTCCGTATATGTTAAGCTTTCTGTTCAGTTGGCTATTTTGGAAATTAGTGTGGATGACTCACAGGTGAAACACTTCCTCTAGAGGTTGTTTGTTTGTTTGTTTGTTTGTTTGTTTGTTTGTTTTTTGCAGTAAATAATGTTTCGATTTTGAGGGTTAAGTAACCCCCATAAAGCTGATCTGGGAACTAAGAGTCCTATGCCTCCCACAGGTCTCGAAACAATTCCAAAAGAATGCATGAATATAGAAAAACCCAAAACAAAAGCAAGAGGCCTGTGTCATTAGCCGTCCCTTTATTGTTCTTGTGGAACAAAGTAAATAAAAGGAAATATTTGTAACAGATACACAGTTCTTCTTAAGCAATGGAATGATTACTTAGTAAAATGATACATTTTTGAGCCCTTTCAACCATGCCAGGCTTTCCTAAGCCATTTTCACAAACAACTGTTTTAATGTTCACAATAACCCTATGAGGAAGTCACATCAGTCGGGGTCTAATCAGGAGACAGAAACCACATCATGTATTTCAACAGGGAGAATTCAATCAGAAGAATTGCTAACTAGGGATTAAAGACCTGAAAAGACTGAAAGGAAACAGGGAAGTAGTAAGTAGCAAAAGCAGCTATCACCACAAAGGCTAGGGGAACAGATGGATGAGTTTACAATTATTTAAATTTAGAAGCTTGAAGGAGGGACCTTGTGAAGCTAAAACAGTGACTTCTGAGGAGGAAAACACTGCGTGGTTAGTGCTAGTATTTCTGGTAAGGCTCAGTGGGGCTTATGCTGGAAAAAATCATATAGAGAGAATGAACAGCCAGGATGAACTGGCACTTAGGGTGAAGAGTATTGTCGGTGTGAAGCTAATAAAAATGGAAAGTCCCTTCTCTTATTTCTGGTCACTCAGATTCTTTCTAGTGGCCCCTACTAATTGACCCTAACATGGGGGCAGATTGCAAAGACAACATGTCCCAGCCCCAACATCTCAAAGCAGAATTTAGAAGGGTAAGTGTGAGGCCAACTGCTAATAGCGAAATCACCAGCACAGGAGGTGTGGTGAACTCTCCATACTTGATGGCTGAGGAGGCTGAGGTAACACTGAGGTAAAGTGCCTTATGCAAGTTCTCACAGCATGGATAGTGGCAGCGCTACGATCCACAGGCAGTCCGACCCTAGAGTTCCTTCCCTCTCCCTGGAGCTATGGCCATTGTTTCCATCTTTTGGAAGGGGTTTCAGCACACTGCCGCGAAGGGTCCACAGAAGCCAGTTTCCATTACCAGCTAAGCCACACAAAGTGTGTGAATTTTAGTAAGTCATTTCATTCTCTGGACCTCAGAAATACCCATGACCGAAACAAAACAATTGACTTAGGTAATACCTAAAATCCCTTTTTGTTTCATAATCCCTAAAACTAAAATAAGAACCAGTCCACGAGGGGCTCAACTGGGTGGCTCAACTGGTTAAGTGCCCTACTTCGGCTCAGGTCATCTCGCGGTGAGTTCCAGCCCTGCATCAGGCTCTGTGCATGAAAGCTCAGAACCTGCAGCCTGCTTCGGATTCTGTGTCTCCCTTTCTTTCTGCCCCTCCTCCGATCACATGTGCTCTCTCTTGCTCTCTCACTCTCTGTCTGTCTCAAAAATAAACATTAAAAATTAAAAACAAAAACAAAAACAAAAAAACAGCCCAGGAAAAAAATCTAATCCCTGAAGTGCTTACCAATAATTTGTGACATGGGTTGTAATAACTCCAGCCCACCAATATTACACAAAACAACTGCACTTGGAAATAATTACCCTTTTCCACTTGCTGATGTGCTCAGATTCTTCAGGAGCATGTAGAATGTTTAACCACAAGACAGACAAGCAATGGATACAAATTTCATATATTTAAACATAATACATTCCTACCATGTGCCATATTATGCTAGATGCTAAAGATAGAAAGGCCTGGGTTCCTTCCTTCAATGACCTTATAATCTGATCCCTAGGGAAGCAAACCAGTGAACAAGGCGTTTGTGATATGATGTGATGTGAAGAGGAAGCTGTGTACCACTGGTGCACCTGTCAATTGTTTCTTAAGCCAGGATGGGGGCGTGATGGCTATGTGTCAGAGAGCTTTCTTAGAGCAGGCAGCTTCTGAGTTTTTTGGAAAAAAAAATAGAAATAAGTCAAGTAAAGAAATGTGGCATAAGATATCATCAGGGTTGGGTATATGCAGCAATAAGGGTTTTCAAAGAAGATACAACATTACTACTTACATTACTATTATTACAAAATTACATATTATATTACAAATGGCAATTGAAAAGGACGAAACTATGCTTAGAAGCTGCAAGTAGTTCAGTATTACCAGAGTAAAATGTCAGGCAGGAGCAGGGGGAAGGACATCAATAGAAAGAGGCAGATATGTAAGTAGCAGCCAGGTTATTAAAAGTTTTTATGTTGAGCTAAAGAGTTTAGGCTTTCTTCCCTGAAGTGCACTGACATACCGGACTACCAGCAGCAATGAATAGGGACAACCATTGAAATGTGCCACAATATGAATGAACATCAAAAAATTACACTAAGTGAAAGAGTCCAGTATATTCTATGATTCCATTTTTATGAAATTTCAAGAAAAGACAAATCTCAAGGAACAGGAAACATATCAATGTTTGTCCAGGGTTAGGGTTCACAGTAATGTTGATGGGAAATAGCACTAGAAATGGAAGGTAGACTCAGGGCTTTGGGTCTAAGGTCAAATAAATTCAGATGCACAGCATAAAACCCAAGTGTTGGTGAAATGGAGTAGGTCCAGTAGCTGATATGTCTTTATGCAAACCCAGTCTGGCTTCCTAAATGCCTCCAGACCTCAGCCAGGATCCTGGGAGAAGGTACAGTTGAGAATAGTATTTCCAAAACCAGCTTTATACTCTTTGGTGCTTTTGAACATCAGCCAGCTTTGAGAAACACCTAGATATAAGGAAAAGAATACTCCAGATCTAAACAGACTAAGGTTCAAGTTCTGGCATGGCCACATCCTAACTGCTTTTAAGAAATTACTTAACCTCTCTGAGCCCCAATTATTAATTAACAAAAATGGCAATAATCTTCTTACACCACTCAGGAAGCTGTGAGTAAATAATGTGGGTAACTCTCCAGCCAAGTGTATATCCTATTTTAAGTTGTGCCTTAATTTTCTGTGTTGGTATTATTAAACTTACGTCTCAGGCCAAGTCTCAAATTTCTCATCTATAAAATGATCCCAGTGACATAAAGACACAGAAGTTCCTTTCTAGATCTAAAATTCTAGACCACTGTGTCAGTCACCAGGAAAATATTAGGTTCTCACAAGTGGTTTATTTGAGCTAGGCTCCCACAGATTGCCCAAAAAGTCTCAATAGAATTGTTCTTTCATTCAACACATGTTTATCTAGAGCCTACATTCAGGTTATGCAGTGTTTGTGGAGTAGGTGTATGTAGATCCAGCCCAGAAAAGAGAGACCACAGTAGAGTGCCCCGACATGACTACTCCAGCTAGCTATTCAGAAAAGACAGGAGGCAGGGGCCTCCTGCAATGTGAATAGCTCAAGTGTGGTTTCCTGGATTACATGCCCCTTTGTTCAGGGTCAGGTACATACGTGAATAACCAAAATCTATTCAGGTGAGGGTTGAATCTTCTTAAAATAACTCCTATATAGCTCTACTTAATGATTGTCTGACTTTCTCCACTGATCTTGCCTTTGTTAACTACCTCCATTAACACAAGTCACTTCCCACACTACACCAGGAAGGTGAAAGGGGAGAGTTTGAATAGAACTGAATAATTCTTTACTTAATCATGCACTATCTATCCAACTGACCTTTTCCTATTCTCATTACTCCAACTCCTTTTAGGAACGAACACATTCTATGGAATAATTAGCCTTCTCTGTCTTTTTTACATTGAAGTGACTCCATTTTATAGCAACTCTGTAAGAAAAATGTTCCTCCCCATTCTTTGGTAAACTGAAGAGGAGAAAGTGGATTAAGTTTCTGAATACAGAATAGTCCCAGCACAAATGACAGCTGCCCAAACGATTCTCTGTCCCTGACATACATGGAGAGCTACTGCAGCATTTCTGGAGTCTTCAAGGGGGATACCAGGCCAGTTCTGAGGCAACCATTATTCTCTGATGAAAAGCTCCTGTGACCTCCACCTCAAGCATTAGAAAACTTACCTATTTCTCACCTCACACTTCAAAAGAGTGAGCTAGCTTTGGAACATAGCAGGTAAGAAGTTAAAATGCAGTCCATTAAAAAAATAGTTTTTATGGCAGAAATCGCGTCTCCCTTCTGAACTGACCCACCTTACTGGAATGAGAACACATCAGAGGCACAGATTTGAAGACCAGCCATTTAAATCCAGGAGAAAATTAAGGAATGTGTGAAAGTGTGGCCTTGGAGGTGTAAGTCTAAAGCAAATCTGCATAAGTGCTGCATAATTGATAATGAACCATTTACTGGTCTTGCAAAAAAGTGCTAATGAAATGGCTGCTTTCTGCTGCATTGACTGTTCAGCTATTGTTAAAACGTGAGCAATTTAACTTTTAAACTTTACTCACCAATAGCACCTAATTATTTTTTGGAGTTGGTAAAAGCACCCTTGCAGTGCCAGGGGCTAGCCTATGCAGAATAATGAGGTTGGCAATTAGTCAATCTTTAGGACCTCCAATATTCACTTCTGATGGCTATTTTTTTAAGTCACTCCCCATTCTCCTTCATGTACCAAGCTCTTCATGTTCTTTCTTTCTATCTTCTTCAAAATCTGCCTTAAGAATAGACCAAAGTCAATTTAACTAAGATGCTTAATATTAGTCAGAGTTTCAAAGTCCTACCTTTCCAAAGGTATTTATGTTTTAATAAGAACCTGAATCCCAGGCTATAATAGCAGGTGTTAATGTAGGGTGAATATCAAAATCATCGCAAATATCAGAGAGCCATGCCAACAATGCATACTCACAGCCTCCTACTCAGAGATTCTGATTCCAAAAGTTTGACTGTGGTCTGGGTAACTCGTGTGTGTGTGTGTGTGTGTGTGTGTGTGTGTGTGTGTGTGTGTGTG